>NW_013657612.1:62536-83963 GCF_000142905.1 Thecamonas trahens ATCC 50062
ACCCCATCGCCACGACACACCACCGCACCCGACGAGCTCTCCATGAGCGACGACTACAGCGACGAGTCTGGAGTGGTAGTATCGTTGGAGGACATTGTTGCCGGAGCCCTTGCCCGCCAAGACGCCGCCTTTGCTGCCGAGCGTGCCCAGTGGGAGACGGCGCTCACCACGGCGCTCGGCCGCAACCTCCCGCACACCACCTCGGGCGAGCCCGACTGGGCTGCTCTCGCCTATCTCATCCCCGCACCACACCCCTTTCCCTCTCCACACACCACACCTCTCGCCACACATCCCGATCCCTCGCCGCATCCCGATCCCTCGCCGCATCCCGATCCCTCGCCGCATCCCGATCCCTCGCCGCATCCCGATCCCTCGCCGCATCCCGATCCCTCGCTGCATCCCGATCCCTCGCTGCATCCCGATCCCTCGCCGCATCCCGCCCGCCCTCGCCCCGCACGCAGCGCCGCCACGAAAGAGAGCTACAAGCTGAGCTCCATCGTCAGTCGGCAGCCCGCTCGGCTGCCTCCCGCTCAGAGTCCACTCCTGCTCGATCACTTCCTGATCAGAGCGATGACACAAGTGCGCCTGGCCTCCATGATACACCCGAGCCTGGGAGACGAGGGCAGCATGTCCAGCCGCCATCACGCGCGTTGCCTCGACACGACTGTGCTCGGTGTGGAGAGGCGGCGGCTCAGGCGGCGGCCGACGGGTTCATCATCTCTCAGCTCGAGGCTGTGCTCGTCAAGCAGCGGGTCCGGTTCATGGCCCAGCACGATGCGCTCGTCTCTGACATGCTGTGGCTCAAGGCAGGCACTGACGCCGCCGATGCCAACGCCGGAGAACTGGCGCTGCCCGACGCCCAGCAGAGGGCCCTCGCCGCGCTGCACAACCAGATCGCCTTTCTTCGCTCGGCCAACGCCGAGCTCGAGGCCCAATCGAGCTCGCCCATGCGCAGTGCTTTCCTCAGCCGCACAGCCGCACTCCCCACAGCCTCGCCGTCATCACCCGCCGCCGTCGCGGCCGCCGCGCTCAAAGCCCAGGCCGAGTGGGCCGACGAGTGGGAGACCGAGCGCGGCCTCTATCTCGCCCACATCGACGAGCTCACCGCAGACAACCGCGATCTGCTTGCCGCCGTCTCGGAGCTCCAGTCAGCACTCAACATTGTCCACGACACTCCACCAAGCCCCCACGTTCGCCACACTCTCCGGCCCGAGCGCGCGCCGCCGTCGCCGCCGCTGCCGCCATCATCTCGCCGTCGTATGCTCCGCGGTTCCCGGCACAGACGCCGGACAAGCGGGTCTCGGCTCGCACTGCAGCCCTCGAGCGCAAGGTCGCCATCCTCCAGCGCTCGCTCGAGGATGCCCGCGCCGCCGCCGCCCACCAGATGACCGATCTCACCGCTGTCTACGAGGACTCGCTCGCCCTCCACAAGACGGCATCCGCCGCCGCCCTCGAGGCTGCCGACGACGCCGCAGCCGCCCACGAGCGAGAGGCCGCCCTTGAGGTCGAGGGTCTCCTCGCCCACATCAACACCCTCGAGGAGCAACTCGCCGAGGAGCGCGCACGCTCGCAGCGCTCTGCCGTCGCCGCAGACCCGCCTCCACAGCACTCTGCACACCCTCTGCCCGATCCGAGCCGCGTCCGCGAGATGATGATGCACCTCCGCGCCCGCGCCCGCGAGATCCGCCGTCTGCAGAACGCACTCGCCGCAGCACGGAGCGACAAGGACTCGGCGCTTGCCGCCGCTGCCGCCAAGCATGACCGCATGCGCGCTGCTGCCGATGCCGAGGCAGCCGCATGGGCGGAAGCCCGCCAGGCCCTTCTCGCCGAGCTCGCCCTCGTCCGCGAGCGCGAGGCTCGCCTCAAGCGCGACCTCCGCGCCGCAGAAGACAAGCATCGTGAGCTCCTCACCTCGCCCGCCCGACTCACTCGCTCGCCCTCTATCGACATCCGCGCCACCGTCGAAAAGTTCTCCAAGCAAGCCGAGGAGTGGCGCTCCAAGTACCTCGAGCTGGCCCTCTCCATCGACCCCGCCGCCCTCTCCAGCCACGCCTCGATCTCGGCCTCAGCAACAACCGAGTAGCCCCCTCCACACCTACCATCCGGCGCCATCGCCACACCATCAGTACCGTACTGATGATGTGTAGTACATCCCAAAAAATCTGGCTCATGCCCTTCCCCGTCCGCCCGTCCCCGGCAACACTGCTCTCGCTCCGCCGCCTGCCTCTCCGCGACACATGCTCCCCACCAGAACACGACTCCCGCCGGTATGGGCTTCAGGCGACGCTGCCCTGACTCGCTCACAGCTAATCTGCACCCGCCACTCGGGCAAGTGCTCATGCATGCATATCAATACTACCATCACCTCTCGGACAAGGTCAAACACTAGCCGTTCCCGCAATCCGTATCATACCGCCGTTCAGGCGCCAGACGGCCTCGACTCGCAAAATTTGAACAACGCTCAACTGCGGACCCTCGTGGCCACCATTCTCCAACCGACTCTCTCGCCGCCGTTTCGCGCTCATCTGGAAACTGGCGAGCTCGATGACGTTATCGACGACATAATGAGCCTTTGTGAGGTTGCGGCGGTGGCTGCGCATGATGGATGTGAGTTTCCGGATGACGTCGTCAACGAGAGCAAGGCTATGGCGGCCGTCGCGGATCACCTCGCTTCCCTCGTCCTCGCCCGCCCCTTCAATCTCGCCTATCGCAAGGCGCTGAGAGTAGCCGGCGCTGGCAAGGAGAACAGCGCTCCTCCGGCCATGGTCTCGTCGCGCCGTTCGGCCAAGAACGTCTCGCTCGTGGGCCTCGCTCGCGACTCTTCCGCCCGCTCTGATCGCTCCGCCACCACCGCTGTTGCTGCGACTGCCGCCGCCGCTGCTGTGACCGGCTCGCTTGCGCCGCCATCGTGTACTCTCCGCGGCCTCCCGCACATTGTCAAGCCGCGAATCAAGCGGGATCGCCCGCGGGACATCGACTTGGACGAGACCAGCTACTACACTTGCCTGGAGAAGTTTGTCACTCTCATGGCTGTCAGGAGGTTCGACAAAGCGTCCCACCCCGCGCTTCACGCACTCATCGCCGACCTCTTCCACTCGCACCTTTACGCCGCTCGCCACCACGCCATCGTCGAAGACGGCGTAGCCCGGCTCAGGCTCGACGAGCGACCGGTCGCTGCCTCACGCCGCATCCGGCTCTCTGCCCACACCACCACCCGCGCACTCGCTACCAAGCTCCCGTCGTCGCACGATCGCATGGCCGCGCTCCTCGCCGCCCAGGCCCGTCTCCGCTGACCGCTGTCCGCGTTACACCACCGCCGCCAGGCAATCCTTGAACACCTTGGGCAGCCTCGCTGTGTCGAGCACCACAAAGGCCTTGGTCCGGTCCACCTCTTCCAGCAGCCGCTCGGCGTCGTCAGGCGAGGCGATGAACATGGCAAACACGTTGACGTCGGCTGCAGAGTTGAGGACCCGCGCAAGGACCCGCGAGGAGATACCGTACGCCGCCACGTTGGCGTCAGACACCACAAAGGTAAAGTGGTCATCGCCGTCACGCGCGCTCGCAAGCTCGATGCCCAGCGCTGCAGACGCGAGCGTGTTGTCGCCCGACATGGCAAACGACGCGTTCCAGTACATTGTCCGCACCACACTAAGCTTCTCGTCCAGCGTCGTCGGCGGCGCACCAAACGCCACCAGCGGAATGTGCGGCGACTCACCGTCGTGCCCAATCATGGCATACTCGTACTTGGCCTCAAAACCTGCAAACGCCTCCATCAACATCACCGCCGTCGCCACAAGCCGGTCCAGCCGCCGATCCGCCCCGTTAAAGTGGCCCATCGACGACGAGAGGTCCAGCACAAACACAAAGACCTTGGGCTTGGTCTGGAACAGGCCTGCCTCGTCCGCAACCCCGCGCCGCTTGTACACCGCGGCCTCGCCGGCGACAGAGTCCACAAGCTTGGCCTCGTCGAGCTCGCCAAATACCTGGCCCTTGAGCCACACACGCTCCTTCTCCTTCGCCTCGGCGCCGGCGAGCACCACTCGCAGCTGCGCGATCTCACTCGCGACCGCAGAGTATAGGTCCGAGTACGCCGCCTCGTCAAACCCGACGTTGTTGGCCTCGTCTGGGACCTCCTTCGGCACCGCACCCGCTGCCGCTTCACGCGCGCTTGCCACCACACTCGCCACCTCTTCGTCGCTCATCTCAGCCAGGTTTGCCAGCGAGCCGCCGCGCGGGTGTGCGTTGCTACCGGTCCGCGCCTCGACCCGCGCACGGATCTTTGCCTCCAGCCCTGCACTTCCGCTTGCCTCTTCACCGCGGATGTTGAACAGCATGTCCAGTAGCGGGGTCACCGAGCTGCCCGGTCCACCCGAGCTCGACGAGCCCGAACTCGACGAGCGCGACCCTCCGCCCGAACCGCCCGAACCACCGGAGCCACCAGAGCCACCGGAGCCGCCCGAGCCCTCTCCACCCGAGCCGCCGTCTCCAGCCCCGCCCTGACCGCCACCACCGCTTCCGCCCCGCTCTCCATTCCCGCCCCTACTGCCGCCCCCGCCGTCGTCGTCGAACCCGCCCGGCATCCCGCCAAAGTCGGCAGCCCGATCTGCTGCGGCCACACCCCGCACAAATCGCACAATCCGGACGTGGCCGTCGGCCTGGACCACCGCCACCAGATCGCCCTCGAGTGGCGCAACAGCCACTATACCCGCTAGTGCTGCTGACGGCCGTGGGCCGCTAGCGCCACCGCCTCTACCGGCGCCCAGCGTCGAGAACCGCCGCTTCAGCCGCGTCTCCACCGTCAGTTGCGCCACCCGTCCCCGGGCCAGCTCGATCCACTCGAGCCCAAGCACGTCCGGCGTTGCTGACGCCACAAGCAGTGCTGGCCCACCGGCAGAGGAAGACCAGACCGGAGCGTACGCCCGCGACTCGCGGCTTGCCCGCGGCCGCGACAGCTCGTTCGCCTCGCTCCGCGGCCAGCCGACCATCCGGCGGCCGCCCACCACTGCAGCGTGGACCTGCGCGTCGCTGACGACCACCTCGCGCGAGGACGGCACGCCGCTGCACGCGCCGAACCACTTCCCATCGTCCAGCGGCGGACGAAGGCCACCGATGCCATTGTGGAAGACCCCCGGGTTGTACTGCATCTTGGCGCTTGTCCAAACCACCTTGCGCACCCCGACGAGTTGGCCGCGCGTCCCGATTTCGGCCTCCACCTTAGCTTCCCACCACATCCGGCGCTGCGAGTCGGCCGCACCGATGACCACCCGCACAGTTCCGGAGCCCGTCGTGGTGGCGGCCAAAAGCGCAAGCGCAGACAGGCTGCTGCCACCAGGCACCGCCAACCATGCCACACCTGCTGCACTCGTCGAAGAAGTCGAGAACCCGGCCGCAAGGCCTAGCACACTTCCGCCGTCCTCGTACAGCAGCACAAGACCACATGTACCCAGGAGCCCACCCCATAGCGTCAGTGTCGGCACGCGCTCGCGAGCTGGTGGCTTGACCGAGTACACCGTCACATCACCACTTGCCAGCGCCACCGCCAGCACCAGCTCCCGACCGGCGTCCCACACCAGCGCCATGTCGCCAGACGGAGCGAGCGCGAGCGACGGGCTTCGCGCCCGGGACACCTCGCGCGAGTCATGGACCGCCTTGCCAAGGTCGATGCTGCGGACGACGAGGCCACCAGGAACAAGGGTATACACCACAAGCCGGAACGGCTCATTTGTGAGAACCACAACAGTGCCGCGTCCGTCGCTCGCTCCATCGACGATGTGCGATGCGCCAGGCACACCGCTGTCGCCTCGCGCGTCGGCATCCAGCGGATCGTACGGATCGACATACCAGTCGCAGAGCGCCTCGGCAAAGGCCGAGCCGCCGACGGTCGTTCGCCGGCGGGCAAGCGAGCGGCTTCCATCGCCGCCCACCGTGCTGACTTTGAACGGCCTGTACCGGAACGACATCTGGGCCCGGGCCGCCGGGACCGGGCCGGCCACATGCTCCTCCACCGTACCCGACATGCTCACCAGCAGGACCGGCGGCGGGAGTTCAACAACGCTGCCTGCGCCCGATGCCGAGCCCGGGTCGCCGTCGGCGTTGCGGGCGGCAAGGACTGAGTCGATGGGCACGCCCGAGCGGAAGAGCACCTCGACCACATTGTCCATCAGTAGCGGATCGGCAGCGTCAAAGGCAAGCACGTTGTCAAGCACCTCACCTACATCGTCGCGAGGATACGCCTGCAAGTGCTTGACGACATTGACCAGCTCGCGGGTCGAGTACGGATACGAGAGCAGGCCGGCGTCGACGAGCTCACGGAGCTCGCAGAACGCGACCGAGAGCGCAGTGAGAAGGTCGCGCGGGACGGCTGGACCGTAGGCGGCAAGCAGCGCAACCTCCGACTCGGTATCGGGATTGTCAACAACATGGACAGCAAAGACATCGCCCATGACCGCGAAGAAGTCGTTACCGAGGAACGGAAAGCCGGGCCGGTTGGCGAGGGCGATGACTCGAAAGTCGGGCGAAATGTGGATCGCACCCGGCGGCGCAGTACCAGCGGCAGATGGCGCCACAAAGATCCGTCCATCGGCGAGCTCAATGACGCCATCTTGCAGAAGCGCCTTGAGGACACACACCACCTGGGTCGGCGCCTTGTCGGCCTCGTCGATGACAAGCACCGCGCCGGAGATCATGGCTTTGACCAGCGGCGAGTCATCGTACGAGAGCACGCCACCGGTGAGGACCGGGGTGACGGTAAGGCCCGCGACAGTTGTGTCGCGGTGAAGCTGGATGTACTGTCGCTCGCGGTTCATCAGCTGCAGCAGCCGGTCGGCCAGCTTGTTCTTGCCAGTCCCCTGGTTGCCGATGAGCAGCATGTGCTCGCCGAGGGCAAAGTCCTCCAGCATGTCCTCCAGCAGCAGCATGTGTCGTGGAATGTCGTAGAACTCGATCGACGGAACCAGCGCAGGTGACGCCGGTGTCCAGAGCGAGATCGAAGCGCGCCCGATGGTGAGCATGTCACCATGGATCTCCGCTGCTGGTGCAGACAATAGTTGCTGTGTTGCGGCACTTGGTGGCTCAAGACCGCCCGCTTCGATCACCTCATCGACAAGCTTGGCCTGCTCGGCAGGCATGAACCGAACTAGCAGAGTCGAGTAGAGAGCAGGGACCAGTCGTTTCGGCGCGACTTGTGCCTTGTGCACCAGCCGTGCCGTCTGTCGCAGCGAGAGAACGACGTCGAGTGGAATCGATGCGTCGGCGGCAACGGCAGCGAGGCCGTCGGCCACACGGGCAAGAGCGTCCAGGGCCAGACTGCTCCTCGCCCGTGCGAGCATCTCTGCTCGCGACACAGACGTGGCCGCAGGCAGGATGGTATGAAAGTGGAACGAAGCTAGGGCAAAGCCGTCGAGCCATCCACCCGTCTCAGCTCGCGGCGCGCCTGGAGGCGCGTTGGCAGCGGCCTCGACTGGCGGGACAGCCAGCGCCACAAGCGCAAAGCTGTCAGCGATGGGGACGACGCCGGCAGAAGCCTCGAGCTCATCGAGACGCAGGCCGGCTTCGTCGGCGAGGGCGAGTGCGCGGGCGCGGGCCACAAACTTGCGGCCTGACGGCATGACAAGCTCGCGGTGCGAGAAGAGCGGACCAAGGACGCCCAGCGTGCCCGGCGCCAAACGATGGATGCCGTCGAGAACCACCAGCGCCCCGGAGCGGAGGCCGCGAACAAGCGGTGTCTCAATCCACACCGTGCCGCCAGCGTCGTCGGTTGCACGACGCTCCAGCAAGTCACGCGCAGTCATGTCAGCGTAAAGAAAGTGCGACTCGACAGAAGTATCGAGCATGTCAGCCAGCGCGCGCGCCAGCGTCGTCTTGCCGTCGCCCTTTGGCCCGACCACAACCAGCGGAGTACCGAGCGCCACCGACGCCATCATCGAGGCGAGCACTCTCTGTTGCGGCGAGGTGAGGTGGGGTGGGACTGGCCTCGGGCTGGCTACGACCTGGCCTGCGAGCGCAAAGGTATCAAACTCCGGCGGGCCGAGCGCGTGTTCCGCCATGACAGCATCGAGCGACTCACCATCTAGGTTCAGCACAGGGAGAACAATACTTGCCAGGGCGTCGGCGACCGGAGGCGTAAATCCTAGAAGCGGGAGCGGGTAGATGAGGAGGAGGAGCGAGAGCGCAGGCGGCAGTAGCGAGACCAGCCGAGCGAGGCGCGCAACCGAGAGGAGCGCCGACTCGGGGAGCGTCCTCAAGTAACGGAACGCCATGTCGCGTGAGTGCAGGCCTGGTGCATCAGCCGCCGAGCTCTGTGCGTCCCGCAGCGCCCACGCAAGCGAGAGCATGGGGCCAAACGCGGCTTCAAACTGCGGGCGGGCCAGCTGCGATACGACCGCCATGGCCTCGGCGAGGACCGGAACCGGCGTCGGCGTTACAGCCCGGGCCTGGAACCGCGAGCGCAGCGGCGGGTCTAACGGGTTGCCTGGGTACGGCGGAACCGGGAGGCCGATGGCGATGACTCGGAAGCCTGGGTTGACCTTCACCAGCCGCAGCGCGTCGAGCACTCTCAGCGTGGCACCACTCCGCTCACCGCTCCCGCCCAGCAGCTCGTCGTAACGTTCCGGGGCCATGAGGAACCGACCGTCGTCTAGCGGCAACTCTCTGTTCTCAAGCAGGTTGTTGATGATGGGCAAGACGTTGCGTTCGCACTGCTGAAGGCCGTCGAGAATGACGATGGCGCCGTTTTCGGCGCTGCTGGCAGCAGCCTGCACCAGCGGCGAGTCGACGAACCGCGACGAGCCGTCTGCGCTCAGCTCACGCCGCTGCTTCAGATCCGACTCGGCAGTATCGCGAGTCAGCGGAATGAGGACATACGGCTTGCCACGAGCAGCACAATAGGCAAGCGCAGCTGTCCGGGCGGCAGCATCAGGTGTCGCCAGCAGAAACATGTCCTGACCGAGATCATCCTTCTTTGCCATCCACTCACCAAGAGAGTTCGGAAGGCAGATACAAACAGATTTGCTGCTGCTTGTGGTGGTCATGGTACTTCTCCCAAAGCCATCGCTTGCAGGACACCATGGCGGATGATGAATGGCCGTAGGCGAGAAAAAGGTCGTAGAAAGGCGTCCGGCTGGTCTCGCCAAAAAGGTCGTGGAATGGCCGCCACTACCTTGCCTCGCTGCGCATGGCGAGAGTTGATGCAGGAGGACAGCAGTGCGTCTTCTGGACATGACACCAATATGTATGTATGTATGTATGTGTATGTGTGTATGTATGTGTGTGTGTGTGTGTGTGTGTGTGTGTGTGTGTGTGTGTGTGTGTGTGTGTGTGTGTGTGTGTGTGTGTGTGTGCTGGTGGTTGATGCTTGGGTGGAGTGTGTGCGTGTGCTGCCAAGCGGGCAGTGGTACGAGGAGGGTGTATCCAACCGCTGGGCCTTCCCCTGAGCGATGATGACCGCTGCGATGCGAGAGGGCTCATGTGTGCACAGTAGATATCTGGATGGGGTGTACGGTGGTGAGTCGATGACCACCAGTCCGCTCACAAACCCAGCCTCATAGTCATCATCGGCGTTCTTTGGTGGTACGGGGTAGCCCGCCGGGTTTGCCTGCGCCCGACTGCCAATGCGTCCAAAGCGGTGGCTGAGCGGAGCGTAGAGCTGGTGGTGCTACTCGACTCCAAAGTGGCACCTGGCTGGGCATGGCCACCCGAAGGCGGTCCCGCTCACGGTCGATCATTGCACGAGAGGAGATCAATTCAGGACGGATAGCCAACCAGAGCAAGGTCTTTACAGCATGGGTCAACTCCCACCTCCGTAAGCGAGACATGGCCCTCTCTGGTGACCTTGTCAATGCTGTCCAAAGTACGTGCCCGCTTACCCGCTCACCCGCTTGCACGGTCGCTCGCGGCGCAACCTTGCCTGGTACTTGGCGTATGAGGACACGCTCTACTCATTGCATGGGTGTGTTTGTGTGTTTGTGTGTGTTTGTGTGTGTGTGTGTGGTATTGTGTGGTGTGGTATTGTGTGGTGTATGGTGGACGCGTGCGACGAGATCCATAGACGGCGTTGCACTGTGTAACCTCATCGAGGTGCTTACGGTTCGCAAGGTGGGCAAGTTCCATAAGTCGCCCAAGTCGCCGATGCATGTCCGAGAGAATTTGGCGATGTTTCTGGATGGTGCACGGAGTGCTGGCGTGGAGACTACTTGCTCGGTGGAGAACATCTTGGAGAAGGATGTCAAGATGATCCTCGGCTTGCTCTGGGCACTCATCCGCAAGTTCCAGCTCGTGGTCGACTTTGACGACAGTGATGGGACGGGATCACCCAAAGCTGACCTGATCGCCTGGCTTCGTCGTCGCATCGGGGACTATCCGGGCGTCAACGTGGTCAACTTGTCCGGATCGTTTGCAGACGGCCTTGCTCTTGCCGCACTTGTCCACTCGTTTCATCCCGAGCAGCTCGAGTTTGCCACGCTCAAGGCGACCGAGGCCGAGGCCAACGTTGATGCCGCCCTAACAGCCGCCCAAGACGCGATGTACATCCCGGCGCTGCTCGATGTCGATGACGTCATTCTGTGCTCGACTGACGAGTACTCGATGATGACGTATCTCTCGTACTTTCGGTCTACGAGCGCGACCATGTGTCCAGGATCGAGCGTATGCGCTCAAAGTCGATGGCGCAGCAGGCGAGGCTCTCGTCAAACATCAACAAGCTGCGAAGCGCGCTCATGTCGGCCATCCGCGACAAGGACAAGGCGCGCGAGCTGGCCGACAACAGCGGGGGCGAGGGTGCAAGCTCAGACACTGCGCCGACCGATGCTGCCGACGTCGAGCTCGTGCGCGAGATCCAGAAGCTGCACTCGAGGGTTGCTGCCACCGAGGCTGCACTCGCTGCTGAGAAGCGGCGCAAGTGCACGAAGCTCCACTTTGATGCCCAGCATCATGTCCTGCTTGCCCGCGAGCTCGCCGACGGTACACTCGAGGCTCTCCAGCTTGCAGATGCTGCGATCGACACCGAGTCGCGGGCGATGATTCGGGCGGCGCGGCTGGTCTCGCCGGCACTCTGCTCCCGCGCCACAGGAGCAGTTGACGAAGCCAACAAAGTTGCAGCCGGTCTTGCGGCGGCGGTCAAGACCAAGCGCAACGAGTTCCTCCTCGCTGATGCACAGTGTGAGCTCCACCCGATGCTGGCTTACGTCCTCGACGGCTCGCAGTACGCACAGGAGGCAGCCGCTACCCATGCACTCGTTGAGCGGCAGGCTGCGCAAGTGACTGTGCTGGAGGAAGAGGTCCGCGCTGGAGCTGCTCAGGCTAGCCGCGACCGCGCAGCATGGGAGACGTCGGAGCGCGAGCTCCGCGACGACTTCCAGGCCATGCGCGAAGGAATGGCCCGCGAGAAGGCGAGCTGGCGGGAGCGCGAGCAGGTTGCAGAGGCGCGAGCCAGCGCGGCAGAGGCTCAAGTTGGCTCTCTCCGGGCCGAGCTCGACGCCAAGAATCGTGCCGCTGACGCGATTGAAGCCGGGCTTCGCGCCAAGATGAACGAACTCAACGCCGAGCTCACCCGCCACCGTGACGATGCTTTCGCTCACCGGTCGACCGCCACCGAGCTGCGAGCGCAGCTCGAGGCCGAAACAGCTCAGCTGCAGGCGCTTGTCGACGATCAGGCGACAAACCACACCCAGGCGAGCGCCGAGCACGAGGCCCAGCGCGCGGCACTCACCGAGCGCATGCAGCTGCTGCAGCGTGATCTGGAACTGCACCGACAGGCTGAGGATAAGCACGCGGCGGCGGCGGCAGACAGCTCAGCAGCGCTCGACGCCGCCGAGCGGCGCTGGCGCCAAGAGCGCGAAGCGTTGTCGGCTAGGCTTGCTGAGCGCGAGGAGCAAGTAGCACAACTCGACGCGCGCCTGCGGACAGCGCAAGACGAAGCTATCGAGTCGCGGCACGCAGCCGAGTTGAAGGCTGCCCAGCTGCAGGCGTCGCTGAGCTCCGCACAGGCGCGGCTTGATGCGCTAGAGTCCGAGCTCGTCGCGAGTCAGGACGCAGCCCGGGACGCCGTTGCCGAAGCCCGCAAGCTTGGCAGCGGATTGGAGGCCAAGACGCAGGAACTGAAGCGGGCCGAGGCCACGTTTGCGGCTGAAAGCGCCCGAGCTGCGGGCCAGATCACGAATCTCGAGACCGCGCTTGAGCGCGCCAAAGAGAGTCACCTTGCCATCCTCGCCGAGATGACCAAGTCATCCAGGGCTGCGCATGCTGAGAGCTTGCGACTCGGCAGCGAGCTGACCGACAGCCAGCGTGCTGTGGCGGAAGCAAGCGACGCCCTACGGATGGAAACGGCGCAGAAGAAGACGCTGCAGAGCCGGCTGGACACGCTCAACGACGAGCTGGAGCAGCTTCGCAAGACGCTCAACACCGAGCGTGACGAGAGCCGCGCTGCGCTCCGGGTGGCTGTCGATCGGGAGCATGCGCTCCACGGCGAGGTTCTTGATGCTGACAATCGGGCTGCAGCGGCAAAAGCCAAGCTCGAGGCATCTGCTTCTGCTGCACAGACAGCCGAAGCCGATTTACGGGCGCGAATGGCGTCGCTCGAGGCCGAGCTGGCGAGCCGGGCGTCTGAATCGGGCGCTGCTGTTGCGCAGCTTCGAGATGAGCTGGCTGCGCAGCGAAAGGCAGCAAGCGATGCGATGGCTACTGCCGCCGCAGCTGAGGCGGCACGGGACACACATGCGCGTGCTGCCGATGACCGCGAGCGCGCTGCTGCGCGTGAAGCCGAGATGCTCAAGCACACGATGGCTATCCTGGAGGAGCGAGTGACGGCGGCAGAGGATCAGGCGGCGGCGGCAGAGGATCGGGCGGCCCAGCTTCACCGCGAGATGTCGTCGGCTGCAGCTGCAAGTCACGACGAGCTTCGCGAAGCGCTGTCCAAGGTAACTCGCCTCGAGGCAGTAGTAGCGGCCAAGAGCTCTGCGCTTGCTGCGGCAGAGGCGCGGAGTCAGGCGCTTGCATCTGACTCGGAGCATGCGTCGGCAGCGGCTCGTGCGGCTGCTGACGCCGCAGCCGCCCAGCACGCAGAGTTGAGCAAGACCAATGCCGAGCTACGAGTGGCGGTCGGAGCAGCAGAGCGGCGAGTGGCGGAGCTGACCACCACGCGAGACACGCTGTCGGCGCAGCTCGAGGTGAGCCGGGAGACGCTCGGCCAGGTTCGAGCGACGCTCGAGATTGAGAATCAGACGCTGAGTGCTGAACTTGAGACGGTACGTGCAGCGTTCGACGCGGACAAGATGGAAGCAGCGGCGCGCGACGCACGGGCAACGGCTGCGATTGAGGCGCTTGAGGCCAAAGTGGCAGTGGCGAAGCAGGCGGCTGAAGACGCTGCAGCCGAGGCTGAAGCACTCGAGGCCGAGGCGGCGGTAGCACAGGCCCAGGCCGCTGAGCTGCAGCCGCGGCTGGCTGCAGCCGAGGCAGCACTTGCGTCTCTGCGCGATGAGGCTGCACGGGCTAGCGCCACAGCGCGTGCGCTGGCAGAGGAGCACGAGGCTCGCATGGCTGCAGCCCTCGCGGCCAACGTCGAACTGGCCGACAAAGTCCGTGGGCTGCAGGCCAAGGCACAGGCTACTCGCGCGTCGAGCGCGAGTGAGCTCTCACGGGTGGCGGCAGAGGAGGCTCGACACCGCGAGGCGCTTGCACGCACGGAAAAACTGCGGGCTGATGCCTTTGCGCGCGCCGAGCGTGCCGAGGCTGAGCGTGCCGAGACTGCCAAGGCGCTGAGCGAGGCTGAAGCGCAGATATCCAGGCTGGAGGGGGCGGAGCGGATGCTGCAACATGATATGGGCAGCATGCGCGCGGAGCACGGGAGGGCCAAGGCGGATCTGCGGCGGCAGGTGGTACAGCTGCAGGCTGCTGTAGACGACGGGGCACGTCGGGAGGCTGAGGCCGAGGCGCTCGCGCGGGCGGCAGAAGAGCGGGCTTCGCAGGCAGAGTTTAGCTTGATGCGGGTTCAGGCTGAGCTGGAAGTCGACCGTGGCCAGGCGGAGCGTCTACTTGCGGAGCGCAAGGCTGACCGGCAGCTGCTCGACGTGGTGTCGCGGGAGCGTGAGGTGGCACAACGTCAGGAAAAGGCGGCGCGGGTCGAAGCTACCAATGCAAAGGCCGCGGCCGAGGCGGCTGAGGCCAAGGCTTCGTCGCTGGCTGTCGAGTTGGCGGTGACAACGAGCGCGCTGGAATCGCTCGCGGCGCAGCACAATGCCGAGGCCGAGCAGCTGCGCGCCGCCGTGGCAGCAGCGGAGGAGGAGGCGGAGCTCCAGCGTGTGGCGGCGACCAAATACCAGAAGCTGCTTCTGGCGTCTGACAACTCACGGGCCGCGCTCAAGCTTGCGCGCGAGAGCGACGCGGCGGCGGCGGCGGCGGAGCGCGAGTGGAGCGAGGGCGCGATGGCGCGGGCGACGCGCGGGCAGTCGGAGCTGCTGCAGCTCGACTATCTGACCGGGGAGCTGTCGGCGACGCAGAAGCGAACGAGCGAACTCGAGGGCCAGCTGATGGCAGCAGCACAGGAGCTACTGGCAGCCCGAGATGAGATCGACCGGCTGCGACCAGAGACGCGGTCGGTCGGGGTGCAGGTGGCGCTGGCTGCGCGGCGGTCGAAGCGGTCAGCAAGCGTGGTCTCAGAGACATGGTCCGAGACGTCGAGCCCCGGGCGACCGCAGGTGTTCTGGTGGCAGGGTAAAGTGTAGCAGTCGCATCAGCGTTGCGCGAGTTGACTATGCATGGCGTGAGCGGAGAAGCTCGGCAAGGGCCGGATGGCCCATTTCGGCAGCAACGTCAGACGGGACATTGCCCTGATCGTCGGGCCCGGCGACGGCTTTGTGACCATAGGAGTCGAGGAGAAAGAGGCAGGCGGCGGTGTTGCCGCGCTGGGCAGCCTTGTGCATCGGAGTTCGACCGGTCTTCTGGCGGGCAGTCATAAGGGTGGCGGCGGCGTGCGGCGAGCCGGCAGCGTCGATGACCCACTGGAGGCAAGCAAGAGCTAGGTCGCCATCGTCAGAGTCGTTGTCCGCGGGCGCGGCCGAGGCGCCCGGCGGGGTGGCGCGGACCGACTTGGCGGTGCACATAGAGGCCCAGTGTGCAGCAGCGCAGCCCCAGTCATTGATGCGGGCAAGATCGGCGCCGGCGTCAAGCAGAGCCTGGGCGGCGTCAAAGTGTGCGCCGTAGAGCGCGAGATGCAGGGGGGTGGTGCCGTCGCCAGTGGGCACATCGACCAGCAGACCGCTAAAGCGATCGGCGAGCAGATAAGAGACGACTGCCGTCTGGCCGTTCCGCGCAGCCCAGTGCAGGACAGTTCGGCCGCCGCGGGTCCCGCCTGTGTCGCGGGCAGCCAAGGCGGAGGTATCGATGGCGCCTGGCCCGCGATTGATGAGCTCGTCGAGGACATCGACATGGCCGTTGCCCGCGGCCCACTCTGCGGCCGTAGATCCGTGTTTGTCAAGACCCTGAGTGGTCCAGTCCCAGCCTTGAGCAATAAGTGTGCGGACAGCCGACAGATCGCCAGCAGCTGCGGCGAGGAGACCGGGATGTAGACCGCGATGAGGATCAAAGACGAGGCCATTCCGATCGATACCGGCATGGATCTTCTCCTTCTCGGCCTCGATGAGAGCGGCATCAACCCCACTCTGTCCGTCGACAGTAGATGATGCCCAGTGACCTTGTCCCGGGCGGTGGAAGGTCTCCAGGTGGGCCCGGAGCCCCCTTCCACGGGCAAATCGCTTCCGCCACATGGGCCGAGGGCCCGGGACGACGATGAGCTTGCGGGCGGCCTGGTTAGCAGCAAAGCGGCGGTCTCGCTCGGCCACACACACAGGACACTTGACCCATCCGTCGTCGACCCCGCGGCCGGTCGTAGTTGCTCCGTCGATGATGCCGGCGAGGGCCATGTGGTGGGTTAGGGGAGGGGGGGGGTGCTCGGGCGAGACGAGTGTGGGATCGGACTGAGTGGAGTGGCGGGAGGAGGGGGGGGGGGGGGGGGAGGGGGATGTTACTGGTCGGGGCCCATCATGCTGTCGACGTTCTGGGTTGTCGGCATCGATGAGTTGACAGAGTCGAGGACGGGGATGTTCGAGTCCGAGGTGATACTCTCGAGGGGAATTCCGTCGTTGATGACGAGCTGGGCCTCGCTGCCGTGAGCGAGATGTTGAACGTCGTCGATGGCAAACGAGCCGTGCGGGCCGGCAGCAGCAATGAACACGTCGTCGACATCGTCACTGGAAAAAGCCTTGCCGGCAAAGGCGCGATCGACGGCCGCCTCATCGCGGGCGCGGATGCGCCAGACTTCATAGGCGACGCCGAGGATGACAACAGCGAGGAGGGCAAGGAGGCTGGTGATGACCACAGCGTCGCGGAGGTGGTGCGAAGAAGTGATCGTCCCACCCCACAAAAGTACAAACGAGCAGAGGACAGTGATGGCGTCAAGGATGTTGTGGTAGTCCTCAATGTAAGGCCGATGCCGCAAGGCGAGTGAGACAACGGCATGGCAGGCGAGGAAGAGCGCGACTAGCGTGGCCTTGACCGTCGCCGATCGAAAGGCACAGACCGCAACCACGACAAAGAGCTTGCGCCCCAGAATCACCAGCTCATAGCCGTAAAGATGCGGCTTGTAGCGTGCCACGAGAAAGGCGTACCGCGAGACAAAGCTGAACATGTCGAGGCGGCGATGCTGGCGGCGGAGGAAGACTGCAAGGACGGTCGGGATTGAGAGCCCGTAGCCCGCAGCCACAGTCAAGATCATGGGTAGGAGACCGTACCAGGCGCCTGTGTAGCATCGTCGCTCGGGGTTGGTTGTCATGACCACAATCCCTCCGCCGACGTCCGTGCAGTCAACGTAGCGCAGGGCGGCGTACATCAGCGGGAGGTAGAGGAGAAGGATGGTCTGCAAGTAGCCGCGGCCGGCGGCAGCCAGAACTCGCGGATTCGGCGTGATAGGCGAGCTCTTGGCCTCGGCGATGTTGACGGCGATGTTGACGGCGGCGGTGACGACGGCAAAAGGGAGCAGAAACAGGACGGGTAGCGCCATAGTCATGCCCCATTTGAACATCCACACATCGCCGACGTCGAGGCCGCACTCGGGCGACGCAAGATCAAGGTTGAGATTGACGAGCGAGACGGCGTCAAAGACGGCTTCGGCAATCGGGTGCCACTCGAGGCGGATAGTGCCGTAGAGCGCGACCGATTGCAGCGTGTTGAGGGCGATGACAAAAGAAGCATAGCCGTAGACCTTGGTGTTGCGAGTGTTGATCCATACAACGCCGGTCACGTAGACAAGGACCAGGACAACAAGCACGACGACGATGACCGCGTTCGATCCCTTGCACTTGCGGCACGAGTCGCTCAGCCGATAGTAGCCCGACGCGCACTGCGCGCAGAGTCGACCGGTGTATCCGGAGGAGCACCTCCCGTCGCCAGCGCAAGCCGCCTGCTGCGGGCATGCCACAAAGGCCGAGCCATCGTCGGTGGTCTCATAGCCCGGAGCCGCGCGCGGCGGGGTGTTGCCTCCAGCACACACAGCGCCGATCGGGCACGGCACACACGGCTTGCCGCGGGTCCGTGGGCCATATCCAAACCAGAACGTCGGCAGACAAGTGCAGTTCAAGAACGACGGCGAGGCCTCGGGCGATGCAGTGAACTCGGGACAGGCGGTGCAAGTCGGCGAGTTGATTTCGTCCGAGTACGAGCCGGCACCGCAGGTGGTGCATCGCACGCCATCGAGGACGCGCGATCCAGGCGCGCACGTCGCGGCGGCGGAGAGCACAAACGGCGAGCCGAGAATGTCGTCGCCGGCGATCTCTACCACAAGAGTGTACGTGCCTCCATCGTCAACGACGAGCTCGAAGGCAAGCGTGTCTGCGGCGACGTAGACCGGTTCGATCAGGCGACTCACCCCTCCGGACTTGATGGTGACCGAGACATGGTCTGCGGGCGGCTGCTGCGCCAGAGCATTACCATAGGCGTCAGCAAGATGGACGGTGTACCAGACCGACTTGCCTGTCTCCTGATCAAGGGTGCCCGACGGCGGCAGGTCGACGAGGTACGAGCCAGTGGGCGAGGCAGGTCCCGGGCGGGTGGTGACGGTTAGTGACGTGAGCCCATTGGTGATAGGAAGGTTGTTGATGGCAAAGTGGTACACAAAGGTGCCAATGGTGGTTGGGGCACGGGCAACCGCGGTGTACTCACCAGTTGTCGGCATGGTGATCGAGGTGAGGACCGAGTTTGACGAGCCGAGTGCGCCGGCGAACAGCAGATCGGTGCCGGTCGATGTTGGGATGTTGTTCACGTCGCGGAGAGAGTAGTAGATATTGTAGTCGGCACCAGCATCCAGAGTGAGCGGTGGGCTCGTGTCGAGGGTGACAAAAGAGAGCGCGATGTCGAGCGAGGAGCAAAAGGGGGCAAACGAGCCGGACCAGGCGGATCCGGCGCTGCAAGTCCGCGAGACGTCGCCAACGACAGAGAATCCGGCGTTACAGCTGTAGGCACAGGTCTCACCATAGGCAGCCGGGTGCGAGGTGTTGGATGCACCGGAGCAGACGACGTTGCCGTTGACAGGCACGCTGAGCGGAGCGCACTCGACGTATTCGCAGATGGTGATGTTGCCGGACCAGCTGCCGCCGATGCAGGTACGGATCGCCGGGCCAGATACAAGACTGATGCCCGGATCACAGGCTATGGTCGCCACCGAGCCAGTGTAGCCAAAGTTGGAGTAGGTGATAGTTCCGCCAACGAGCGGTGGGATGAGCGGGCAGGCGTATGGCGGCGGCGGCGATGGCGGCGGCGGCGACGGCGGCGGGGACGGTGGTGGCGGCGGTGGCGGTGGGACGCATGTGATTGTGCTCGGGTCTGACGACCAGGTCCGGTCGGGCCGACATGCTACATATGGCGATCCGCGGGTGCCTGAAAGGTAAGCCGGGGGGTGGCATGCGAGGGCGAGGGTGTCCCCGATGGCGGCGGTCGTGGCGTTGACCAGGGGATCAAAGGCGACGGTGCCGCCCGCGAGCGCCGGGAACGGGTCACAGTACTGGATGATGCCGATAGAGAGGGCTGGCGTACCGCCTCCCGCCTCAGTTCCGACATCGAGGTGAGCAAGCTGAGGGTAGCAGTTGTTACAGGAAAGGCGGACGAGGAGAAAGTCGGTAAAATCCGGATCGGAGATGACAGCGTGGACGAGGGCAGCAAACTGAGCATCGCCTGCACCGATGACAAAGGGCTCGGCCGAGGTGAGCGGCTTGGTGTACGCCTCGCCCTGCGATGTGGCCACAATTCCATTATAGTTTGTGAACGGCGGCGTTGTGAGCAGGTTGCGGACGCCATCGAGATTGAAGAAGGCCATACTGTAGTAGTCGGAGGGTAAAAAGCCCCACAGGACGTTGTCGAAGCGAACAAAAGTCGTGTCGGGATCGATTCTCCAGATGCCTGAGAGGTCGAGGAGCAGCGGAGAGAAGCGAAAGGCGAGATGGCCAAAGAAAATTGTCGGGCGATCACTATCTTCTAGTGGAAAAGTAGCAAAGGGATGTGTGTCCATCTGGACTAGCATGTCCGAGGTCTTGTTGGCGTGACCAACGACGACTGCCGGCGAAGAAGATGCCGTGACGCACGCGGCGACCATGACAAAGACGAATACATGGCTCACCAGAACGAGTGTAGCACTTGAGGAGACAGAGAACATGACACAGTGTGGAAGAATGTGATACAATAGACGGCTTTGGTGTTCAAGAGAAATGGGGAACTTGACTGTTTTGCTCTGTGGCAGTAGGGGGGGGTGGGGGGGTTCGGAAAAATATGGGGCGCGCAGGGGGAAGGGTAGGGGGGGAGGGTGGGGAAGTGGGGGGGGGGGATAGTCGAGGCGATGGCTCTACTTGTACGACTGGCCTACGGATGTGAGGACGAGGACGTTGACGGTGACAGAGACGATGCCGCCGATGGCACCGCCGATGATGAGGGCCCAGGCGCCGTAGTAGTAGGCCGGCGATGGGCTCATCAGGTGGTAGAGGCGGACGTAGAAGAGGCCTGGGAGGATGTAGACGATAGCGACGCCAAAGACGGAGCCTGAGAAGCCAAAGACGGTGGCGACGTTGTCGGTGGCAATGGCGATGCCGTTGGTGATGAGGACGATGGCGACGGTGAGGGCCTTGAAGCGCCAGTACGGCGGGTCGTCAGCAGCGGCGGCAACAGGGGAGGCGCTGCGGAAGAGGAACGAGTCGAGGTTCTCGCGGAGAGCAAAGAGGACGAGCGGGTAGGAAAGGATGAGGGCGAGGCCAAGAGTGAGGCGGGCGATGAGGACGGGGACCCAATCCGGCGAAAAGTTGTTGAGGACATCGCCCTGGGTGTGCTCGCCAAACTGAAAGTAGCCGATGAGGGCGTAGGCAAGATACATGATGAGGGCGACGAGGCACGAGGTGTTGGTGACGACGTGGATGCGAGTCGAGGACCGCTGAGCAAGCTCGCGGTAGAACGAGAGCGCGTTGTAGTGGGCAGTGTAGGCGACGACAAGAAGGGGAAGGCGAGAGTGAGGCCGGGCTTGAAGCGGACAAGCTTGACGGATGGCTCAATGCCAGTGTCCGCCAGGTGATCCGCGAGGACACCGAGGGTGTAGACGACGCAGACAAGGGCGAGCAGCGAGGAGTACTGGAGGGCGTCGAGGCGCTGCGGGAGGGAGAGTGGGAGCATAAAGACGACGGCGACGGCAGCGATGATAAAGTCGCGGTTGACCCAGAGTGAGGAGGAGGAGAGCCAGTGGGCAAAGACGCGCGGGATAAAGTCGCCGATAAGAACGCCGCGGCCGATGCAAGTGCCAGCGGTGTAGCAGATGAGGATGAGCTCGCAAATCTTTGCCATGCGCATGCCGTAGGCGCGGACGGCGATGTCGCGGTAGGAGAAGAGGCCTGTTGCATCGTGGAGGCGGATGAGAAGCGAGAAGGAGAACATGGAGGCGATGCAGGTGACAATGAGCATGACGCAGCCGATGATGGTTCCGGCCGAGCGGAGAGCATACGGCAGGGTGATGACGCCTGCGCCCACGATGGTGTTGGAGAGGTTGAAGATCGACGACGGAATCGAGGCTGTGCCGTAGCTCTTGAGTGGCGAGGTGATGAGTGCGGTGTCTTCGGATGCATGGGCTGTATTGACCGTACTGTGGACAGAGAGGAGAGGTGGTGGTGAGTGGGATGGGTAGGGATGAGGTAGGCAAGGGATGAGGTGGACAGGCAGGCAATGGTGAGGCAGGCAACCAGCCAGCGTGAGGCATGTAGGACGAGCTAGCACACGTACGTATTCAAGGTGGGGCCAGGACGGGACATGGCTACAACCACTCTGTTCCCGTCGACAACAAGGTGGGTGGTGGTAGTCCTGGTGGGGAGGAGTGGTGGCCGAGGTTGAGACCAGGGCATGTGTGTGTGTGGTGGGG
>NW_013657612.1:84063-97298 GCF_000142905.1 Thecamonas trahens ATCC 50062
GGGAGGGGGGGGGGGAGTCCTCTCAAGCCGGGGGCTCGCACGGGCGGCTCGCACGGGCGGCTCGCATGGCGGGACACGACAGATGGGTACGGTACGACGGTTTCGGCTCATCGCAGCCTACAATGTTTACCACTGCACTCCTGCCAGAGTCATCGACACAGGAAGAGGCGGCGGCGGCGGGAGCGACTCGGACGCGGTTGACGACGAGTCGGAGGAGGTCGTCGGCGATGAGACCGTCGAGTTGGACGCGAGCCGGGAAGTGGCAGGGGAGGTTGGCGAGATTGGCGAGGTCGGCGAGCCTTCGCCGGTCAGCTCGCGAATGCGCAGTTCGGCAGGAATTGCAAGCGTGAGCTGCGGGAAGCCCCCAGCCGTCGGCGATGCTGAGAACGAGCTCGCCACAGACGGCGACCGCGGACTGGCAGTCATCGCTGTCGCCGACGGCGGAAGCGCACACTGGATGGCTTCCATCGTGTCGAGAAAGGCGAGTCCAGAGCCCTCAAAGTACGTCTCCATGTCATCGATCATCGGTTGCCGCACAGGCTCCGCGGGTGTCGCGCTCACGCCAGCCGCCACGGTCGCCTCCTCAACTCCAGACGACGACTCGATGGCGTCAATGTCCACCACAGAAAAGTCCACATCCGACGACTTGCGCACAGCACTTGGCGTCGCCATCCACAGTGCCGGCCGCTTCTTCCGCTGGGTGGCACGCCGGATCTCGTACCCGATGCCGCCCACGACGACAGCAACCAAGGACAGCAGCGCCGCAATGATGCACGCGTCGCGGAAGCCCGACGGCTTGCCGCTCGCGGCTGACCACACCACCACAACCGCGCAGCCGCTGCCGGCGGCCGCCATCGCGTTGTGGCGCGGCCGGACGTACGGCCGGTGACGCCGGACAGCGTCGTGGATGGAGAGCATGACAAGCACAAGCCCCACCACAAACGCCTTGGTCTGCGCCGACCGCACCACACACACACCCAGCACCACAGCAAGCTGCTTGCCGAGTATCACGCCGTCATACCAAGGGATACCCGCCTTGAACTTGGCGGTGAGAAAGGCCAGCCGCCGGCGGCGGAGCGCAACCAGGACCGTCGCTAGCCCCGCGGGAACGCCGGCGCTGTACACCACGGCCGCCACCATCACCAGCGGCAGCATCTGATACCACTCGTCGGTGTAGCATCGCTGCTGCGGGTTGGTCGTCATCACCGCCACCCGCTGCTGACATAGGTGCAGTCGACATACTGCAGCGCGCCGTAGACGAGCGGCAGATACAAAGTATCAGCGTCTGGGCATACCCGCGCGCCGCGCCGCGCATCACCCGCGAAGTCACCCCGCCGCGCGCAGTCTTGGCTGCTCCGCGCCGCTGCACTCTGGTCACTACCGCTGTCGCGACCAAGTACGGCAGCACAAACAAGAGCGGCAGCGCCATCGTCATACCAAACTTGAACATCCACGCATCATGCGCGCCGAGCCCGCATCCGGGTGCCGCGAGATCAAGGTTGACATTGGCCAGCGAGACCGCGTCCAACACGGCCCGCGCTACAGGGTGCCACTCCAGCTGGAGCGTGCCGATGAGGCCTACCACCTGTGCTGTGTTGATCGCGATGCCCGCTGCTGCAGTCATCGCGTGCGCGTCGCGGGAGTTGAGCCACACGCTGCCTACCGCATAACCAAAAACCGCCAGCACCATGCTGGTCGCCACCAACCCACTCGCCGCGCTGCACGACCGGCATACTCCACCGATGAGGTAATATCCGCTCGCACACGCGCCACACAGTGGCCCAGTGTACCCCCGTCTACACCCGTTGCCTTCAGAACATGCGCCTGCGAGCGGGCATGCCACAAATGACAACGGCGCATCGCCACTGGGGGCAAAGCCAGGTGCGGCGACCGGGGCAGCGTCTCCGCCGGTGCACTCTGCGCCGAGTGGACACGCCATGCAGCGCAACTCGAGCAGGTCTTCGGTTCGCGCTGCCCAGTAGCCCCGCAAGCAAGAGCAGTTGGTGATGCTTGCCGACCGGGCCGGCGAGGTCGAGAAGTTCGGGCAAGCGGTGCAGCGAGCGGCACCATTGCTCGCCGAGTAAGTCCCGGCATCACACGGCGAGCACTCTGCTGCGCCCTGCATCGCAACCTCGCCATCGGCACAGACTGGCGCCGGGACACACTGGACCGCCGGCGGCATCACATTCCACGCACCGTCGATACATGTCACTGTCGCGGGACCGACAAGCACCGTCCCGTCCTCGCATCGAACCGCAAGCGCGTCGCCAGCCGGCGCGCTGGTGGTGCCGGTGACCGGCGAGCGTGCAATGCTACCGCGCGGCAGAGCCGGATACTCTGGACACACGTGGTAGTAGCCGACCTCAAAGGTGACGGGCGCGGTGGCCAATTGATGGCTGCGATTGGTGTCGGGAGCTAGAAGCTCGAGCCGCACGACGAGCCAGCCGCCAAACTGCGGCGCGTCGACCGCGGCCTGGACGAGCTTGTCGATATCGACCACAAACGGGTTCATGTTTGTGGTGGCTGGCCAGCTGACCATCGGGCCTATCCGCGGCACCGCGTCAAGGCCACCAGTTGCGGTCCATGGCGCTGTGTTGAGTGGCCCGCCGACGCCGAGATGATCGTAGGCGTACGCCCGAACCGTCCACAGTGCCGATGACGACGACTCGCCATCCACCAGTTGCGGTAGTGTGATCCGAGTTGACATCGAGTCCACTTGCAGCCTGCCGAGTGCCGGGAGCGCCAAGCTGCGCAGATCGAGTCGAAGCGCCACAAGCTCGTCAGCCATGGCCACATAGCCTGTCACCGCCGTCGAGTTCCCGTTCATTGAACTCATCTTTCGGGCGTCGACCTCGAGATTGAGCGAGCCCGAGACCGAGAGCAGAACGGCAGCATGACTGGTAGTTATGAGCAGTGCCAACGCCAGCGCCATGAGTTTCAGAGCCATGCTGGCCTTGCGTGGCGAGCCAGACCGAGAGGTGAGGTTGCGGAGAGCGAGTTGAGGAACAACTCGGAAATTTTTTGTCATTCTTCCGCCGCACGCGTCGGTCTCTGCTGGCCGGTAACGAGTTGCGAGCGATGACGGAGAGCGAGATGAGGACAAGCTGATGTATGAGAGTGGCTCGAGAACTCCCGTAGCACCAGTCGTTGCGTGAGGCACAGACTTTGTGGCTTGTGCGAGGTGATCCGGGTTAAACTCCGGGTTGAATGCAGGGAGGAGGTCGAGGCCAAACGGTCGGCACGTGCGTGGAGTGGAATGGTATGTGGCTCAACCCCCGCACTTGGCACTAAGCCTTGTTGCTGGGGCCGCAAACTTGGCGAGTGTGCTTGGGAAAACAAGGATTTACCCCGACTACGCGTCCCAAGTGACCTGGATCGATGACGGCGAGAGGATATGGGCCTGGGAGGAGCAGACCGGGTCCTCCTGCTTGGCCTGCCAAGTGGGCGTGACGCGGTTGTTGGCGACCTCGACCTCGATGTTGGTCCAGGTCACCTTGCCGTCGGCCGGGAGACCCGAGCACGACGACTGGTGCTCGACGACAAAGTAGCTGAGCGGGTACTTGACGCCCTGCGCCGGGACCTTGGTCGTCACCGACTGGCCCTTGGCCTCGCAGGCGATGTACATCTCATACTCATCGGTCGACGGCAGGTAGGTGATCGAGGCGTAGATGGCATCGCCAGGCACAACCTTGAACGCCTGCGACTGGTGCCAGCCGGCATGCGGGCCGCTCCACACAAACCATCCGTTGAAGCACGTGTAATGCAGATCACCGTCGCCAAAGGCCAGAATCGGCTGCACAAGGTACGTGTTGTCCGCGTTCTCCACGCTGATCCAGAACCCTGGCGCGCGCGACGCAAACTTGTCACTCGGGTACGCGGGCACCGTCCAGTTGGCCGCAAGGAAGGTAATCGAATCTGTCCCGTACACGCCACCACACACACACGCCCCTCAGTGCAGCTGTAAGTAGCGCCCCCCCCTCCCCCCCCATCCCTCTCCGATCAGGATCAGGTGCCACCGCCGATCACCATTACCCGAAAAAGGCCACTTACCGTCAGCGCTGTACTCTGCGTACGAGAGCCACGACGAGGCCGGGTCCTGGGCAGCAGTCGCAACCGCAAGGGCGACAAGCACCACACACACAAGCACTGTGTTCATATCAAGGCAAGCCGTGACAAGTGTACCCTCCCCTCCCCTTCCCCTTCCCCCCCCCCCTCGTTCACCACCTCCACCATGATCGATCACCACCCCCCTGATCGATCACCGCAACCTTACTGCTGATCGATCACCACCCCACCCACCCCCTCCTTGCCCCATGGCCTCCACCAACCTCCCCGACTTCCACTCTCCGCAATGGCAGTGGTGGTCAAGCTACCGGGCCATGTTTGGTGGAGAGGCTTGGCGGGTCCTGTCTGCAGCGCGGGCAGAGCCTGTGGTACCACTGGCTACCCACGTCGGCATGAAGCTCAAGCTGGCCTCGCTCACCTCGCCGCTTGTCGGCGGACCTTTGGCGGTCCATGTCACCCACTGTGTGGTGCCGTCTGCCGGCGGAATGGCGTCATGGATGCGAGCACATGCTGAGCGACTTGCTCTCTCTCGAGCATCGGCCAAAGACGGCGAGTGCAACCGCCCGCACTCGCTCCTCGCCCTTTGCGGCATGCTCGCAGACTCGGCCACATCAGTTCGTCTCGTCATGGATCCGCTCGACTCGCGTGCTGTACTCCGCATTGTCGCTGTCGAGCCCAATGTGGATGCCCCCAGCTGGGCTCGCTGGATCCAGGTCGGCGTCCACCCGGGCGAAGCCAAGGTCGGCTACGAAATGCGCACGCCGCAGTTTGACGCCGGCTCCACCCTCGACCTGGTCTCGGATCGCGACGCGGTGACCTCGTGGATAGCTGCGCAGCGATCAGTATGCCAGGTGACTTCCGCCATTCGCTCTGCGCTGGGATTTCTCGTCCCGTCGCTTGCGCCAAAGACGTCGGCGTTAGACGAGCTGGCCTCGTTCGCTGCCCGCGACGCCGACGGAGACCAGCTGCACATCCGGGTCGGCGCGCAGGGCAAGGTCTCACTCTCGCCATCATGGGCGTCATCTTTTGCCACCTCGCATCTGGCAACCGTCACCGCTGACGTCGCTGCCGCCGTTGTCCGGGGCGACGGCTCTTTCGAGGCCGGTCTCGCATCCGAGTCGGCCTTCACCGCCGCCCGCGCCTACCTCTACCTCTGCACCACCCTCCCCGACACGCGCAGGCTCGAGCTCGTCGCCGACGCCGAGCTTGCTCGCATTGACCCAGTCCGCGACGCCCAGAGCTCGCTCGCCCTTGCCGCCCGCGCCGCGGCCCGCCTCGAGATCCTCTCCGGCGTCCATCTCTCCCTCGCTGGCCACTCATCCGGCACTGTCGCTGCATCGCTCTCGTGGCACGCGCCGCTCACAACCGGACCTATCTCATCCCTCTCACTCACCCTCGGCGTCATGACTTCCATCGTCTCTGCCGCTGACAATCTCGTCAGTTGGGGCGGTCTCACCCTCGAGGCTTAGCCCGGCCGAGTCCTGCGCGAGCCAACAACAAA
This sequence comes from Thecamonas trahens ATCC 50062, assembly GCF_000142905.1. Lineage (NCBI taxonomy): Eukaryota > Apusomonadida > Apusomonadidae > Thecamonas > Thecamonas trahens. Next base: position 89,630 of record NW_013657612.1, read on the forward strand.
ATGGCCAACCACCGACCACCGCCCCCCCCCCAGCTACCCACACACAACACACACACATTGCACCACTTCACGTCGCTGCATCCATGGCCAGCTCCACGCCTGCCTTCCACCGGGTAGCAGCGGAGCACCTCTCGGCGAGTCTGCAACGGCTTGCATCTGGCCCACCTCGTGCGGTGCTCTCTCGGCTCCTCCGGCTCTCGCCGCTGCCAGCCGAGGGCAAGCTCCTCTCGCCACGGAGCGCATGGTGCTTGGTGGCTGTGGGCAACGTAGCTGCTTCATCTTCGCCGCAAAATGCGTCTTTGCTTCTTCCTCATGTCACGCAACATCTTCATGCCCTTCATGCCTTTCTCAAGGCAGACTCGCTCAAGCCGTCGATGTCATCGCTTGTCGCTTTCTCGCCCTCATCGCCCTCATCGCCCTCGACCACGCCTCGCCTCGCTCATCGTCTGCATCCATCAACATCGTTTGAGAGTGAGGCTCAGAGCGGGTTCGGGAGCAACGCCAACGGCCACGGCTCGCATCAGCTCCCGCTCTTGCTGCGGGCAAAGGGCCGGGCGACCAACTCGACGGCGGCAGAGGAGTTTTTTGCAGAGCTCACCACTGCGCTCCTCGCCGCCGTCGCCGTCCACGATGTGGAGCACAAGGCGGTGTTTGGTCCACTGGTGGCGCTCGTTGAGGCCTTTGACGTCTCCCGCCCACTTCACGCCCGGATGCTTGCAGCTATGCTCGCCGCCATGGCCTCGGCGCCGTCCCACGCCTGCACCGTCTGCCTCGTCCCGCTCTCGACGGAGCTCCTTTCGTTTGTAGCGAACCTCTTCTGTTCGCTGGGCGACAGCCTCCCGCTTCCGGTCCTCGGCTCGCTCCGTTCATCCCTCCTCCAGCTGGCCAACACCCTCATCCTGACCTCGCCGAACCTGCAGAGTACGCCCGAGACGGCGGCGCTGTACTCGGCGGCGCTGGCAATGGTGGGCTCGGCCAAGAGTTCCCGGGTCGCCCATCCGGCTGCGGTCACGCTCCTTGCCACCATTGGTTGCGCCCAGCCGGCCAAGACCCGTGCCGTTTTTGACACCCTCGTTGACGTCCTTGACGAGCCGGTTGAGCCGAGTGCGCTCTCGATGGCACAGACACTGGCGGTCCTTGACGCCGTGCTGGCCGGACTCGCACGCCTCACCGCTGTCTCGCGCACCCTCCGCCGCGGCTTTGTCGCCCAGCTCCAGGACGTCCTCTTCTCGCGCTGGTTCATGGCTGCGCTCTCGTTCTCGACTCCGCACAAGGGCGACGAGGCGTTGCGCAAGCGGGTTACTGCTGCGCTTGCCAATGGCCTCCTCGACACCCACGGTGCGCTGCCCGACTCGGCAGTCGCGCTCCTCTCAGCGTTTGTCCTCGAGCTCGCGTCGCGCGTGACCGAACTCATGGCAGCGGCGACGGCGCCGCGACCCACAGGCACGCCTGCCTCGGACACCTCGCTCTCGACCTCGCTTGGCACGTTCTTCATCGCCCTCCTCGGCGACGTCGCAGTCCGGTTTGGTGTGCCGTCGGTCTCCAAGGTTGTTCTCAACCACTATGTGTCCTCGCTTGACACGGCGGACGACGACTCGACCTTTGCCGGGCCGATTGTGGCGGCGCTCACCACTATGGCACTCGCAGCCGCCCGCGCCGACTCGTCGTCGTCGGTCCTCACCGAAATTCTCTCCCTCTTCTCGCGACTTGCACAGCGCGCAGCGCCTCGGCTTGCGCGCGCCTTTCCGTCGGCACTCTACTTGCATGTCATGGACGCTTTTGTCGCGCTCGGCAACGGCCTCGATTCGGCGTACATGCGCGCCGACCTCGGTGCCCGCCTCGTCCAGATCTTTGTTCTCCTCGCCCGCCAGTCGCTCTCGGGCCTCACGGCCACCGACTCGGCGTCGGTGCCTAACAACCTGACCCAGTCGCAGCTCCGCGCCGCGGCTGCTCCGCTCACTCACCTCCTTCCACCGATTGTGGCGCTTCTCTCGTCAACAACCCCGGACGACATCCTCTTCCCGCGCATCACCACCGCCAAGATCTACCACTCGCTCTGGGCGTACTGCGTCCTGTTCCAGATGCCCGAGGAGGGCGTGTGGCCGGCACCGGTCTTCGAGTCAGTCGTCAAGCTTGCCAGCCGTATGCCTGTGCTCATCGCTCCGGCGCTCACCCACTCGTTCTCCGAGTTTGTGGCCGAGCTCAACGACGCCATCCTCCCGTTTCTCCCGCGTGATGCGCCGACGACCCTCACCATGGCGCTCGCTGCCGCCCTCCCGTCGGTGGCGCGGACCACACTCACCGCGCTCGGCACTGTCCGGGCCTTTTACCTGTACGCGGTGTACAAACTCGAGTCGCTCCGCTCGGCCTCGCTCTTCATCATGCCGTCGTTTGTCTACCTCGAGGACTCGGAGCTCGCCACGTCTGGCCCGCTCCACGACGCACTCAAGGCCCTCCCGCATGTACTGCTCGCCGACTTTTTGGCGGTGCTTGCGCTGCCGCCGGCGGTGCACAGCTCGCTGATGGCCCAGCCCAAGTGCCCAGCTCCGGCGTCGGGCCTGTGCGGATGCAAGGCAAGGATTGAGGAGGAGCATGCGATTTTTTTGGCTGCGTTCATGGCGCACCAGTACAAGGACATCCGCCACGTTGCTGCCGACATTCTCCTTGCCCTTGTCCGTGGCTCGACTGCGCTGCTCACCTCAGTCCGCGCTCTCCGGTTCCTCATGGACTTGCTCGAGGTACTCGCAGCCTCGGTCAACGTGGGCGTCTCGCCTGCGTCGGAGATCCCGGTCACACTCCGGCCCGAGGAGCTTGCTCTCCGCCTCCCCAACCTCGACCACTCGGTCACACTCCCGCTCGACCTTGCCGCCCGCGCCGCTGTTCTCGGCAACGTTGCCTCGGTTGCCTCGGCCTGGCTCTCTGCCGGCATGCAAGCTGCACCGGCGCAGGTTCAGGCAGTCATCTCGGGCATGCTCCGTGACTTTAACCGACTTGCTGGCCCGGCGCTCCCTCACCTCGACGGCCTCATTTTGCGGGTAGGCTCGCTCACGGACCCAGTGCTCGACTCGTTGGTGACGCCCAAGGCCAGCGCCGAGCACGCACGCCTCGCTGCAACCTCGCATCGGCAGCAGACAACATTTGGTTCACAGCTTGTGCGCGAGTCGTACCACACCGGGCTGGTTGTCGGCATGGTGTCGTCTGGCGTTGATGTCGTGAGCCATTTGCTGGCAGCAGTCGACGCCGCGCTCGCTGTCCCTGGACCGGTCCCGGGGCGGCCGGCCTGGTCCCACGACATTGCCTCGCTCACCTACACGCTTGCAGCGTATGTGGTGCGAGCATGCAGCTCGGGTGAGCCGGTTTCATCGTCGGTCCTCGACGCGCTCACTCTGCTTCCGGTCAAGGCCTTTACGCGGGCCTCGCTAGAGGTTGGCGTCTCGGCGTGGGCGTGGGTAGTCGGGTCAGAGCCAGCACTGGACGCGCTCCTCCTTGCGCGCCTGGTCGAGCTGTGGGACTGGAGCCAGACGAGCCGTCTTGGCCTCTTTGCACCCGATCCCGAGGCTGCTGATTCAGTCGCCGATGCCGGCCCGCACAAGACCTGGCTCGTCTACCTCCACGAGCGGCTGACGGGCTCAGTAGCGTCTGCGGCTGCCGTGGCGGCGCTCCTGCACACGCTTGTCACTCACGCACTCCACGACCCGCTCGGTCTCTCGGTTCACCCGTCGGCGCTCCCAGCGCGGCTCGCGCTCTTGGACCTCGGGCTCAAGCTCGCGTCCGGTGCGGCGATTCGCCGGCCGGCAGCTGGCGCGCCGTCGCTGGCGCTCACCGGCGCGTCGGGCTCGGGTGAGCTGAGCGCGGGCTCTGGCGAATGCGAGTCGCAGGCGTCGGGCCCTGCCGCAGCTGGACAAGTTGGCGAAGTCGGCGAGTGGAGCGGTGCGGGTGTGGCGATGTCGTCGCTCGGCGAGACCGGGTACGTCGAGTCGCCGCGGCCGGGGCCGACGCTCGATGTTCTTGGCTCGCTTATTCTCCGCGACGTGGTGTACAACGGGCTTCTCACCTGGTTTGTCTCGCACTCGGCCTGGTTCCGCGGCGATGATGAGGGCAACCACGAGGCGCTCGCGCAGCTCATCGAATTTGCGCGCGCGCTGCAGTCCGACGGTGACGTGCTCACCCAGCTGGTGAGTGCTCTGGAGGAGATGCAGGGCGGCGAGGATGCAACGACGAGCGCAAGCGTGGTTAGCGAGTTTGACGCCGCAGACGCTGCGCCGCTTGTCGACTGCCTCCCGCTGCTGTACTCGCTGCAGGACCGGCGGCACCTTGCGCTTGTGCTACTCGCGTCGGAAATTGAGCGGTTGGCGACGTGGACCAACCCGCTGCACATGCCTGGGCGTGCGGTTGCGGGCGCAAACGAGTTCCCCATCCCATCGCCGGCGGACGCACCCAAACTGTGGAAGGAGCTGGTGGAGGTGGCGTGGACGACGCTGCCGCGGCTGGCTGTCCAGTTGACAAAGCGGTTCCCGGCTGCGCTCATCCGGCGGCAGGTGGAGGCGCTGGTGCGGGCCAATGCTGCTGCGCTCATCGATGTGCCCGAGGCCATTCCGCTGTTGGTGACCGAGGCGAGCGTGCGAGCGAACGCGCCGGCGCTCCGGCTCCTTGTCTCGTGGGCGCCGTGCGAGGCGGCGACGGCGGTGGCGCTTCTCTCGTGGAAGTCTGTACCGCCGCACAACCTCGTGGTTCAGTACGCGCTGCGTGTTCTCCGCGGCCTGCCTGTGCGCGACGTCATCTTCTTCATCCCGCAGCTTGTACAGGCACTCCGCGCTGATCCGCACGGGTACATTGCGCAGTTTCTGGCGGCGTCTGCGGCCAAGTCGTCGATTGTGGCACACCAGCTGCTGTGGAACATGAAGACGTATCAGGAGAAGAACGACGATGGCGAGTTCCTTGACGGCCTCCTCGGCCCGCTCTGCACCCGCCTGGAGGAGACCATCCTGGGCAACTTTACGGCGGAGCAGGAGCAGTTCTACCATGACGAGTGGTCGTTCTTTGAGGCGGTGACCCAGATCTCGGGCGTCCTTGTCCCGCTCAAGTCGAAGCCCGAAGAGCAGCGGCAGAAGCTTTACGACGAGCTGGACAAGATTGTGGTGGGCGAGGGCCAGAAGCTGTACCTTCCATCGGACGTGACACAGCTGGTTCGCGGCGTCAAGTACCGGTCGGGAGTGTGCCTCAAGTCTGCGGAGAAGGTGCCGATTCTCATCACGTTTGCGGTGGAGGAGTCGGACGAGCTCTTCAACGAGGGCCACGAGTCCGAGTCCGAGTCGGACGATGACGACGTCGGCGACGTTGGTGGGCAGGGGTGGGGCGAGAGCTCGTCTCAGGCCTCTGCGAGCGATCGCGGTGAGAGTCTGGCGCTGAGCGGGGCAGGTGGTACGGCGGGAGGCGCACCGTCGCTCCGCTGGCAGGGCTGCATCTTCAAAGTCGGTGACGATGTGCGGCAGGACATGCTCGCGCTTCAAGTCATCAAGCTCTTTGACGCGCAGTTTAAGCGGATTGGGCTCCCGGTCTACCTCTACCCGTACAACGTGGTGGCGACCGGGCCCGGATCTGGCGTCATCGAGGTGGTGGCCAACGCCAAGTCGCGCGACGAGCTCGGGCGAGCCAACGACATGCCGCTCAAGGAGTACTTTATCTCACGGTACGGGCCGGAGGACTCTGCCGACTTTGCGGCGGCGCGACACGAGTTTATCGCGTCGACGGCCGGGTACTCGGTGGCGTGCTACCTGCTCCGGCTTGTTGATCGCCACTCGGGCAACATCATGCTCCTGGGCTCGGGTCAGATGGTTCACATCGACTTTGGCTTTATTGGTGGGCTCTCGTCACCCGGCGGCGATCTCGGCTTTGAGCGCGCGCCGTTCAAGATGACCAACGAGATGGCGGAGCTGATGGGCGGGAAGAACTCTGAGCACTTTGCACTCTTCCGCGAGCTGGTTGTCAAGGCATACCTGGCGGTGCGCCCGTTGGCGCCGACGGTGGTGGCGCTCTTTGAGCTCCTCTCCGAGACTGGGCTCCTCTGCTTCAAGCCGGGCCTCCTCCCTCTCCTCCTCGACCGGTTCAAGCCGCATCTGAGCGAGGCGCAGGCCGCGGCGTATGCGTCCAAGCTGGTGGACGACTCGTTCGACATCACCACGTATCTCTACGACAAGCTGCAGAACATCCAGAACGGGATTGCGTTCTACAAGTAAAACGAGCGGCGTTTACCCGGTGGCATCAAAACCACTTGGTGAGATCAAAGGCGGCGTAGGTGTTGCAGCAGGCAGCACGCCAGGTGGCGCCGTTGCCGTTGCCCCAAGCCACGTACGAGGTGAGCGAGGCAAGGTCGTTGGTGGCCGAGACGATGTTGGAGCCGGTCGGGGTCGGCTGCGGCATGGGCGGGCAGTGATACGGGTCGCCGGCAGGCTCCTGCTTGGACTTTGCGGCGACGATGGCGGTGATGTTGAGAGCCTGGTCCATGCCAACGAGGACGCCATCCTCGGCGTAGTTGACAAAGCCGTCGCGAATGAGCAGGTAGCGGAGCTCCGAGTTGGACATGCGCGACTGCGACCACGAGTAGTACTTGCGGGTCTCGGGCGCGTATGCGGCGTTGGTCCGGTAAACAGCGTCGGTCATGGGAAAGCCGTACTGAACGGTCTTGCCCTCGTACTCGATGGTGGCGGCGGCCTCGACAGGCGAGTCGGCATGGAAGATGTACGAGTCGATGTCGTTGGTCTCGATGACCACGCCGGCGCGATCGGGCTGCGACATGATGCCAAAGTTGAAGCCGACGGTGTTGTGCTCGTCGTTCCAAAGTGTGAGCGCCGAGTCAAGATGCTTCGACTTTTCCATGATGTAGCGGAGGCGGAGGACCCAGGCCATGCCCTTGAACGAGATGGCCTCGCCCTCCTCGAGGTTGGCCTCGTGGACCGAGATGCCTTCGGCCGAGACACCGGCGAGGGCACCGTAGAAGCCGATAAAGCCAAAGGTGGCATGGGCCACACCGCCGTCGTTGGGCTTGAACACCGTGACGACCTTACCGGTGTTGGCGCCGGTCGACGATGCCCAGTCGAGGTTGCGGGCCGAGAACACGTTCCCGCCCTGAGTCCGGTTGCCCCAGATGCCAAACATGGAGCAGCCGAACGACTTGTAGTTGGCGTCAACAAGGGCTTGGAGGCCAGCGGCAATGCGGCGGGCACGGGCGGGATCCATGCCGTCGGCGATGAGGATGACGTCGAGCATGGTCATGACGTCCATGGTGCGGGCAGCAGCCAGGTCGGAGCCGAAAATCTCCTTCTCCAGCACATACCGGAGATCAGTGATGGTGCCAGGAAAGTTGGCCAGGGTGATGATGGTCTTGACGTCACGGAGTGCGCTGGGGTTGGCAGCGCCGATGCCGGCCAGTTCCTGGGCGTAGATGTCGGGCGTGGCCTTGCCGAGGAAGGCATCGTACTGCCAGACGCAGAACTCGCGGACAGCCGCCTGGACCACGGCGTTCTTGGAGACCAGATTGTGGAGGAAGAGCGAGGCCAGGTCAAGCACTTTCTGGCCCACGAGGGCGCCGTAGTCGTAGCTGCGAGGAGGAGGGGGGGGGGGGTCCCCTTTTTTTTTTTTTTTTGCTTTCTTTTTTTGGTTGGGTGGTGGC
>NW_013657612.1:97398-116412 GCF_000142905.1 Thecamonas trahens ATCC 50062
AAAAAGGTCGTGAGCAGGTGATCGTGGTCGTGGTCGTGGTCGTGATCGTGGTCGTGATCGTGATCGTGATCGGGGGTGGGAGGGGCAGGGGTGGGGGGGGGGGCAAGGGGGGAAGAGAGCGGGAGGGGGGAGGGGGGGGGGGGGATGCGGTGTAGGGTGTGCGGTGTGCAGGCATGTAGACGTACCCCATCTGGTAGTGGGAGCCCTCGAGGACGAGGAGGTAGACTGGCGAGTCGTAGCCAAAGTTCTCGGCCACGCCTTGCGGAGCGGTGACGGTGTAGAGGCGCGAGGCATTGTGGCTGGCCTGGAGGGCGTAGCCTTCGGGGATGGCGGTAGAGTAGCCAACCCAAGAGCCGGTGGCAGCCACCACAAGGGCGAGCATAACCAGAGCAGAAACAGCGGAAGAGGTCATGGTGAGGAGGAGTGTAGCGATGGGGGGGGGTGCGGAAGGGGACGGCGAGGTGGTCGCGTGTCACGTGCGCTTTCGAACGACGTTGGTGTTGGCGGTGAGTCGGCGAGTTGGCGAGTTGGGCATGTTGGGCGGACAAGTCGTCTACCGGGTGGCGGCGGGAACAGCTGTCTCGACCACAGGCGAGTGACGGGACATGCAGCACGTGACGGCTGAGCGAGGAACGTTGCTTGTGTGTGCCGACTCTGCGGTAAAGCAGTTTGTACTCTCGCTTGACGTGGGTGAGGCTGAGGACTCATGGGTTCTCGCTGATCTGGACGACGTCCATCTGGTGGTCGACTCGTCCGAGGTCAAGCGCATCCGCAACAAGCTCCGTGACCTCCTTGACGAGAACCATGTCAAGTTCATTCAATAGTTGTTGTGGGCGGTGGAACTGGTCCTGACTAGAGCGCCAGGGCTTGGTGGCGCCGATGAGTGACTGATCTCGGTGTGCGGCCGGCTGCCCCTTCCCTCGCTTCCCTCTCACTGGCTTGGTTCACTCCTCAGCGCTTCCGCAGCTTGCGCTTGCCTTGATTGAGCTCGGATTCGCTGGGAGCGGGCTTGCGCTTGCGCTTGCCAGTGGTCTTTCCGCTGGTCTTGGTGGCAGCGGCCGCCTTGGCCGCCTTTCGCTCGGCAGCCTTGCGCTGCGCGGCAGTCGGCGGTGCCTTGGTCCGAGTAAAGACCAGAGTGTGGGCATGGCCCTTGGATGCGACATTGGACTTTGCAGCCGAATAGGTGTAGCCGTCGAGGGCAAAGGCCTTCAGATCGTCCATTGTGGCGGCGGCCGACTGGACGACGTGGCGGACAAAGGCACCACGACCGGCCTTGGAATAGACGCCTGACGACCGCCCCGCGGTCTCAAACTTGACGTTGACCACGACAATGCGCTTGTCGTCGGCGGCCTGGGCAATCTCCGCCGCGACAGCCTTGTAGTACTCATCCGAGGCGACGTTGACGACGATGGGCGGTTCGTCACCGGTAGCCTCGGCATCGGAGACCACGGCCTTGCCCAGGTCGTCGCCCCAGAACTCATACAGCGAGTCGACGCCGACCTCAAGCTTGCCCTTGAGCCGGGTGCCCATGCAAAGTCTGTAAAAGCCGATCTCGTCCGAGGGCGTGACCAGGCCGTAGAGGCCCGAGATGATGCGCAGCTTGGCATCCAAAGCCTCCATGTCGAGCTCGCTGGCCTTGAGTGCCACATACGCCGTCCCCGCATATGCCAGCGCAGCTTCCCGCACTGCGGCCTTGCCTGCGGCCAGAGCAAGATGACCATCCCGTGCACCGCTTGCCAGAGCCGCCGACACGCCCAGCAGCTTCCCTGTCGCCGCCACCGATAGCTCGCCCAGCGCCGCCACCAGCTGGGCCGTCTTTTGTCCGAACCGGAGGCTCGCCACGTCCACGGCGGTGACCTTTGTCTCTGCAGGATACGACATGCTCTTGGCTGGCGAGAGCAGGCAAAGAACGCCCATGGATGGCTGGTGCTTGTGCTGGTGCGGCGTTGTGTGTGCGGTGAGGTTGTGGCGAAAGCGATCACGATCGCGATCGCGATCGTGATCGTGATCGAGTGGTGGTGATCGATCGCGGCTGTCTTCCCGACGGACCAACGCTCGTGGTACTCCACTCTCCCCCATGTCGTACGACGACGAGTCTGAGGACTACTACTACGACGGCGAGGGCGGGTACGACGACGGGGACAACTCGTCGTACCATGGCGAGTCTGTCGACGGAGGCGACGGCACTGATGCCGAGGCAGCAGCCCGCGGGCCGGACATGGCCTTCCTCCCAGCCGTTGATCGGCCCGCCGCAAAGGTAGGTACTCCTCGAGCCACCCACGCTTGCGACATAGCGCTCACGCCAGCCATTCTCTCCACCCACGTAGCATAGCTACCATAGTACCTCCTTGCGCAACGTGGTGCGCTTGGGTGACTTTAAGCGTCCGTCCGCAGCGGTGGTGCAGGAGAAAGCCGCCAAACGGCGGGTTTCACCCGTTTGCCGTTTGGCGGCAATTTTTGGCGAGGCAGCGAGCGGGCGGCTGTTGGGTGAGGCGAGACGCATACTCACGACCAGACGGCACGGGCGGCGCAGATCATTGTCGAGGTCGGGCTCAAGGAGGCTCTAGAAGAGGGCACGCTGCAAGAGTTCCACGAGGTCGTGGCCATGGTCCACGACACCGAGGGCAGGCGGATGGCGGTGGTGGACACGACGACGCTCAGCGAGCTGGACGGTGCTGTGGCGCATCCCAAGCACTTTGAGTCGCCGGAGGAGGCCGACGAGCTGACGTGGGAGGGCGTGCGGATCGATCTGGCGGCGCTCGACTCGGAGATTGAGGCGCTGTCGGTCATGCTGTACTCGTCGGCGCCGCTCGACGATGAGGCCGGCTCGGAGCTGCCCAACATGCCGCAAACGCTGTACTGCAAGGTGCTGGACAACAGCGATGTGTCTGTGGCGTACGAGGCCAAGCCGGTGCTTGCAGCCTTTGAGGCGCCGCTGGAGGTTGGCCCGCGCGGCTCGGTCGTCCTCACCCTCAACCGGGTCAACTGGGCCAAGATTGTGGAGGAGCGCGAGGCGGCGGCCGAGGCCGAGGCCGAGGCTGCCAGCGAGGGCGAGGGCGGCGCCGGTGCCGGTGCGCCAACACTGGCGGTGACTGGCGATGACGACGAGTCGCCGAAGCGGATGACGGTAGCGGCGTCGACGCTGGGCATTGCGGCTGCGCAGCCGCTGGGCTCTGGTGACTCGGCGCGGCACTCGTCCACGCCGCAAATCGGCGGGGCGACGCCCGGCGGAGCCGTCGACGACATGTCGTCGTCTGAAGCGGCGGCGGCGGCGGCGGCGGCGGTGGCCGAGTTTGCCGGCGTCCCGGTGGAAGAATCGTGGCAGGTCAAGTTTCTGGCGCGTGTGGCGGAGCAAGACGACGTCGAGTACCAGGAGCTGCTTGCGCTGGCGGAGGAGCTGATGGTGGCGCGGCAGAAGAAGGCGCCAGTGCGCTCGGTGGCACTCAAGGCGGCGCACCCGGTGGCGCTCCCGCGGAACCCAGAGACGTTTGCGGTCGAGATTGCTTGGGCGATGAAGAACCCCGAGGCGTACCCGCTGTTTGGCGGTGGCGGCGACGACGGTGACGAGGGCGGTGACGGTGACGAGGCCGGCGACGGCGACGACGGTGACGGCGATGGATACGACGACTCTGGGTACGACGAGAAGAAGCGCGGCGGCGGCGACGGGTACGATGGTTACGACGGGTACGACGACGGCGACGGGTACGACGACGACGACGAGGCGGCGGTGGCCGAGGCCGAGGCGCGGCGCAAGGCCAAGATTGTCCAGGCCGCCGAGGCTGTACTTGCCAAGGAGGTGCAGGTGGTGGCGGTGACGACCGACGCACGCGGCAAGCCGCTCGAGCTTATTCCAACGACAGTGGGTCGCTCGTCCGACGGCGGGGTGCAGCACAAGCCGTCGCGGCGGAACGCGGCAGGCGACTTTGTGTCGACGCTCACGTTTGATCCGTCGCGGATGGCACCCGAGGTGGCGGGTGTGACGTTTATGGTTGTCGACGTCAAGAGCCACCTCGGCGAGCTTGCGGCGTCGCGTATCCGGCTCCTCAACACGACTGGCGTGGACGTGGACGAGGCGCTGGCGCAGCCGGAGGAAGCCGGCGGCGACGGCGATGGCGGCGACGAGTTTTCCGACGACGGGACGGCGGACATGGACTCGAAGGACTCATCGGGCTCGTCGCCCAACTCCCGCGGGTCGCGTGCGTCGCGGGCATCGCGGCAGTCGTCACGGCAGTCGCGGCGGTCATCGCGTACGCGCGGGTCGAGCGGCGACGGTGGGAGCAAGAAGAAGATGTCGTCGCGGTCGATGTCGGAAAAGATGGGTCCTGCGACACGGACACCGTCGGCTAACTCGCTCCTCTCGACGGCGCGAAGCAAGATCGCGTCGTCGGTGGCGGTGCTGAAGCGGCCGGACGAGGCATTCTACCAGGCCGCGGCAGAGGCGGCGAGCCCCGAGGCTACGCTCCCTGTGGAGCCCGAGCTCGGGCCGGAACTTGCGTCGTTTGTGGTGACCGAGGTGACCGGGTCGGAGGCGCCGGTAGTGGGCGTTGCGCGGCCGTCGACGCCGCCGCTCGGCGACCCTGAGCCTGCGGGAGGTGCGGCGGCGAGTGCGGAAGAGCTTTTGCCGTCGGCGCAGGTGGTGTGCCGGGTGCAGCGGGCCGGCCGTGGCGAGAGGCGGGGCATGGACGACGGGTCGGTCTCTGACGGCGGCGGGTATGACGACGACGAGGACGGTGGGCGGATGGGCGGCGGCGGGTGGGAGATTCTCCCGCTCGGCTCGCTGCTGCCGGGCGCCGGGCTGGAGGCGCTGGAAGCAGCACTGGAGCGATCGATCCACGAGATCATTCCGCGGTTCACGGTCGACCTTGTGCCGAACGTGACGCAGCGGCTGAAGGACTACAAGGAGGGGTGGGACTACACCAACGTGGTGTTTGGCTTTGGGTGGGATGGTGAGGGCATGGACGCTTACGACGAGTTCCCACTTCACGTCGGGTGCATGCTTCTCGATGAGCGCGGGACGGAGCTGGCAACGATTGGGCTGGCGCGGCCGTCGTCGGTCGACGGCTCGGTTATGCATCTTGTGAGCGCAGAGCTCCGCGAACAGGAGGCGAAGCTCAAGCGCGAGGCCGACGCTGCAGCGTCTGCGGCGGCGGCGGCGGCGGCGCGGGCGGCTGGCGAGGACGTCGACGAGTACGACGACGAGTACGACGATGCGCGCGGAACCGAGTCGAACACGGCGTACTCGACCGGCTCGCCAAGGTCAGACGGCGGCGACGGCGGTGACGTCGCGGGCGGCGAGGTCGACCTCGACGTGGAGAAGATTGCGGTGGACCTGACAAAGATCTCGGACAAGGTTGCGGCATTTGTGCTTGTCCTCGGCATGCACGTGGAAGAGGAGCTGACACCCGAGCTCGACGTGTACATGCGTGTGCTTGACCAGACCAAGGTTGCAGAGAGCGGCGAGGCAGTGCAGCTCGGATCCGGCTTTGAGGCCATGCGGTACTCACTCCTCTGCGAGGAGGGCCACACGTCACTGGTGGTGGCGCTTGTGACGCGGTCGAAGGAGACCGGCAAGTGGCAGATCCAGCCGGTGGAGCAGTACTACGAGGGCATCGACTTTGCGGACGTGCTTGTGGACATCGAGAACGCGTACCGCGAGACGGTTCCGGATCCGGTGGTGCAGCTGCCGGCGAGTGTGGCGAGCCGAGTGCCGCGGCAGGTGCTGGATCTGTCTGGCTACGCCGGCACGTCGCTGGAGCGGACGCTCGCGCTGATCAAGCCGCGGGCGACGGCCGCCGGGCACAGCGGGGCCATCCGCGAGTTTGTGGCGCTCCACGGCTTTGCGGTGGTCCGGCAAGTGCGGACGCAGCTGACGCGACCGCAGGCGGCACAGTTCTACGCCGTCCACAAGGGCAAGCCGTTCTACTCGCGTCTGATTGGCTTTATGTCGTCGGGCCCGATCGAGGTGCTGGTGCTCGCGCGGCGCGGCGCGGTCGGGGCGTGGCGGACGTGCGTGCCGGCGCTCCGGGCCAAGTTTGGCACCGACGCCACGCGCAACGCGGTCCACGGCTCGGACTCGCCTGCCAACGCCGCCAAGGAGATCAAGTTCTTCTTCCCGGACATGGTGTCGGCCATTCCGGCCTCGGTCGACGCCGTGCAGTTCCTCAACGCCAAGGTCAACCCGGTCCTGCTCAAGGGCCTCACGGCGCTGGCCAAGGCCAAGCCGGCCGAGCCGCTCGAGTGGCTTGCCGCCTGGCTCCTCGACAACAACCCGAACAAGCCCAAGTGCGTTGTTGATCTGGCGTGAGCATGTAAACGCGTCTCAGTTGCGAGCCGCAGACGACTACTGCTGGGCGCAGTCGGGGACCTCGTCGTCGCCGTCGTCGCCGCCCATTTGCTCCAAGAACGAGAGCGCAATCTCGGCCGCCATGTCTTTGCGTTCGTTGTCCGGCAGGCCCGCCATCTCCTGGCGCATGGTCGCGAACCGCTGCAGCGCTGCCTCGACTGAATCGGCCTGGGCCTCATACGCCGCAAACTCGGCATCGTCAGTCTGTTCCGCCTCGGCGTCGGCGGCCTGGCTGACCGGCTTCTCGCCGGCGAGATCAAAGGCAGAGAAGAGGGTGGCGGTGAGCGCGTCGATGGCGGCGCGCTCGGGATGGACCGACAAGGGCTCGGTATCAGCGTCGGGAGTGCTCGGCAACTTGGGCGCTTGCCTGCTACTGGCCTCGCTCATGACCATCGACGGCCACATGTGCGTCTGCAGCGCTTCTGCAACGCGATCGATGCCGCGAGCGCCGCCCTGAGCCAGCGCGCGAGCGCCGTGCTCATCAAGGCGGATAAACTCGATGAGAGCGCCAGCAGCTAGCTCTTGCAGATAGTCGACGACGCTGTCATCGACTCCGTGGGCAGCATGGCCGAGAAGGAGAAGAACGCCGAGATCGGGTCGCGCATGGAGCGCTGATGCAAGATCAGGGAGCGCATCGGTCTGAGGCACACGGTGGCCGAGTGGAGCGAGGAAGACAGCAGCGCCGGCCGCCGCAGGCACGGCAGCATCATCACTGAGTGCGGAGCCATCGATGATGTCGATGACCAGGTCGGCCGAGTAGTACTTGTTGGAGAAGGACCATGTGCGAGAGGATGCGGCAGAAGGAGAAGGGAGCGGAGCGAGTGTGTCTGCAGCAGCAGCAGCGGCTTCTGTGTCACCGTCGACTGCAATCCATGCAATGTCGCATGGTGTCGTCATGGGCAAGAGGGGGGGGGGGAGGGGAGGGGGTGAGTGGGGTGCAAGTGTGCCAGGGATACGATTGTTTGTTGTTACGGTAATCGTAGAGTGTTGGCAACAATTATTTGATATGGATGACAACCATTCGTTTGGTGGTTGTTTGTTCGTTTCCTCCCTTCAAGGAGCAGCCAAACAGACAGCTGTACCGAGCCGAGGCCACCCACGCACACCCGCACACACCCAAACACACCCACCCACACACACACACACACACACACCACCACCACCACCACCACCACTACTACTACCTCTACCGCCATCCACCATACGCACACACATCCAACACACATGACTCAATCCTCAGCTTCATCATCTTTGGACAACCCAGAGTCATGCTCGGCAACGTCCAGCTTCCCGGACGTTGCCGCCGCTGCCTCGGCCACTACCGCTGCCACTACCGCTGCCGCGGACGCGGACGCTAACGCTGCCGCCCCCGGTCCCGACCCTGACCCTGGCCCCGACCATGACCCCGGCCCCGGCCCCGCCGCGCCCCGTCCTGCAAGCCGCAGCCGCAGCCAACCGATGCATGATGGTGGTGATGGTGGTGATGAGGTGAGCCGACCTGCTGCGGCAACAGCTTCTTTGCAGAGACTCTCACACTCGCGGGAGCTCGCCTTTTCACGCGGTGCACTCGGCAGCGACATGAAGGTCGACAGCGTGTCGATGAGGCATGGCTCGCCGTCTAGACGTGGCTCGGCCCAACTATCCAATAGCCTCGCCTCTTCCGGGCAGCACCGCTCGCCGCGACTGGATGCGCCAAGCAACACACCGATGCCATCGAATCCAGATCTGCCGCAAGAAGCGGCGGCGGCGGCGGCGGCGGCCGAAGCAGCGGCAGTCGAGGCGGCAAGGGTCGGTGATGGTGATGGTGATGGGATAGCGGTTGGAGGTGAGACCGGGGCGGATGGGCCGCGATCCAGGCGGTCGCGGGGAAATAGTCCGCCGCAGGCACGGGTGGGCGTCTCGCGGGCGCCACCGGGTGTGCTGATGCCCGGCGGAAAGACTCGTAGTGGTGCGGCGCGGACCGGCGGTGTGCCGGACGTGCTCACGCCGCAAACTCGGAGCGATGTGCCGACGACCGCCATCTCGGGTGGTGCTGCGCCCACTGAGGACGCGCATCGCCGGCGGATCGAGTCGACGCCGCAGGGTGACGCTCGGTCGTCGGCGCATGCCTCGCGGTGGCGGACATCTGGCCGCGAGCGCGTCGAGCTGACCGGGCGCGCCACTCTTGTGCTTGCCGTCCCCTTCATCTGCTACCTTGGATGGCTAGTCCCCATCTTTGTCATCGGCTTCTCGTCGGTGGAGAACACGTGCGACCGGCCGCTCGTCGGCTTTGTCTTTGGCTTTATCCTCATTATGGGTGCGTTCATGGTCTTCTACGTCGGCGTCATCGCCTACGCTTGGCGGCACGTCAACCCCAACTCGCGCACCACCCGTGTTCTCGACCGGGCGTGGGAGTTTCTGGAGAAGACCATCATTGTTGTCACCATTGCCTACTGCTCGCTCGGTGCCTACTGGATCGACACCACTCGCAACTGCAAGCGTCTCTTGCCCAACGTCTACTGGCTCGCACTCTCCATCGTCGTCACATTTCTCTTTATTCCGCTCTCCTACATCGCTGCTCGCATCTGCTACCGAGTCACCTCGCGGATCTAACATGCGCACAGCACTGTCCGGCTCATCATCGCTTTGCCCTGCCCCCGCCACATGTATATATACGCCAGCAACTGGGGCTATATGTATCCGTTGCTCACCGAGCTTAAAACACCCTCCCGCATGTAAAAGTCTAGCCATTTGATCGGCTGCCGGCCGTCCATCGGCCGGTAGCCATGCGGCGGCGCGCCCGCACTCTCGGTTGCCGGCCGGGCGACCACTCCGCTGGCTCGACAGCCTGTGATATCCTCGCATTTACTGTGCTGACCATCTTTGCCGACACATCGTGCTGATTGGCACGGCGATCCGCGTGTACGTGAGCGCCGTTCGATGGCTCGCGCACACACGATATCAAGGGAAGAATCAAGCGCCCAGACGGCGGGCGTCGTCTTCGTCGTTGCGCATTGTTATCAAAAGAGCGGGCGGATGGGCTCCCGCTCCGTCGGAGCCGGCCGTGTCGACGCCATCGGAGCTCTTTGCAAAGTATGGTGTCAGCCGCTTCGCTTCGCCGTGCCCGCCGAGAGAGCCAGCGACTCGCAGCATTGGCGGCAACACTTTACGACCTTTTTTGGGACGGATGTCATCGCTTGCGGGCCTTCCCACGGCGACGCAGCACATGCTCTCTGCGGCCGGCATTACAACGAGACATGAGCTCCTCAGTCGAGCACTTGCCCGAACACTCCCTGGCCACGCAGGTGATGTTGTGGCCGAACTTGTGGCCTCGTCCGCCCCCTTCCCCACCACCGGCGATGATGACCTCTTCACACCGACTCGCCCTCTCCTCCCCACCCGCATTCCCTCTCTCGATGCCGCGCTCGGTGGTGGCTGGTTCCCCGGTGACGTCACAGAACTTGTGGGCCCACCAGCCTCGGGCAAGTCACAGTTTATTGTCTCGGCTGCTCTTGACTCGGTCTTTGTCGTCAACGGCTCGGAAGGTCCTGCCGATGCCCTTGCCGGCGCGTCGGATGCGGCGCCGGCGTGGATTCTCGACTCGTCGGCCTCGTTCTCGGTTGATCGGCTGGTGGAGATGGTGCATGCTCGGCTGGCGTCGGCACCGGCAGAGGTGCAGGAGGCGGCGGCGGCAGAGTTGGAGACAGCGCTCGCCCATCGTCTTCGGATTGTAGCTGTTCATTCGGTGGCAGACGTCCTCGACGCGCTCGATGCTGTCGAGGCGCAGCTGGAGAATGCTGCGGCGATAGCGCCGCGGCTGGTGGCGGTCGACTCGATTGCTGACATCCTCTCGCCCATCGTCGGTTCGGGCCGCCGCGCACTCGCCGATGTCGCCACTGTCGGCGCGCGGCTCCGCGACATTGCGGCTGCGGGCGTCATCGTTCTCGTGACCAATCGGGTCACCGCCTCGGGCACGACTCCGGCGCTGGGCCGGGCGTGGCGGTTTGTGCCAGACGTCCGGCTCATGCTCGAGCCGCACCTGGAGCACCAGGCGACCCACGTGCGCGTCGTTGCCTGCCCGCGGCTCGCGCTCTCGGACAGCCCGCTGACGTTCGCCATTACTGCCGAGGGCATTGTGGGCGTCGCGCCGTGAAAGTGTTTACGCTTTGGACCGCCGCTTTCCTAGCCGGCGCAGCCGGCGCCGCTTCTCGGCCGCGCTCATCAGCGCTGTGCTCTTCCGCCGCGGGCGCTGCCGCTTCCACGGCTTGGCCTCGGCCTCGGCCTCGACCTTGGCCGCATGCTGCTTCTGGAACTCGGACATGTTGGTCCGGTTGGAGGCGACAAAGGCGGCGCCCCACGCCGCCTGCGGCTCGGCCTCGCTGACGTCGTCGCCCGGGCCGAGCAGCGCAAACATCCGCGACGCCACCGACGGGCCGCGGATCTGGCTCTCCGGGAGCGGCACATGGATGGGCTCGCCGTTGGCGGACTGGGCCGGCGCCGGCTGCTGCGCGTTGCCGGCACGGCGGCGCGCCGACACGTCCGCCGGCGCCGTCGATGTTGCAGGCGCCGGCTCGGTAGCGCTCGGAGCCTCGCCGATGCCGAGCGCGGCAAACGACCACGAGCCGGCCTCGGTGGTGAGCGTGGAATCGAGCACAAGCGCACCGGTGGCCTTGCGCTCGCGCTCGACAATCTTGTCATTAAACAGATCGGCGGTGGCCACAAAGGCTTTGCGCTCGCTAGCCTTGCGGTCGATTTTGGGCGCGGCTCGGAGCGGGAGTGCCGAGCTTTTGACAGAGAGCGCGGTTGCGTCGACGCCACCGAGGTTCTTCCGCAGCCGGGCCTTTTGCTTCTTGGCGTTGATCTCGGCCTTGGCCAGTGCGCGGGCCTCTGCCATCTTCTCCTTCTCGCTCTTGCCGGCGCGTGGCGGCGGGGCGGGCCCGCTCACAATCTCCATGTGCGCGTCCTCGGCCCGGGTCGGGTCGTATCGGACTGTCGGCTGCCACTCGCGGCGGTGGCCACGCTTCGGCTGCGCGGCGAGGACTGCGGCGACGCTTGTCGCTCCTCCGGCTGACGCGCGGACCTTGGTCGCCGACTTGCTCACCAGCTGCGCCCTGCCGCCGTCCGACTCCGAGTCGGACTCGTCCATCGGCACGGCGCCCTCGGCCTCCTCGCCGAGCACTGCCGCCAAGGCCGATCGCATCGCCGACCGCTCGGCCTTGGTCACTTCGACAGCGTCGGCCACAGCTTCCGAGTCAGAGTCGGAGTCGGAGCCCGAGCCCGAGTCAGAGTCGGAGCCCGAGTCCGCATCGGCGCCCTTGCCGGCCTCGCGGAACTTGCCGAGATGCTTGTCGACAAAGTCGGAGCGGAAGGCCTGGGTGAGCTTGAATCGCTCGTCGCCCTTCATCATCTGTTGCATCTGGAGCAGCTCGTGACCGGCCTTGCCCTCGAAAAGCGGGTTGATGAACGACTCGGGTTCGGTCTCGGCCTTGCCATTGCCCTTACTCTCGCTGCCTGCCGCTGCCGCTGCCCGACGCGCCCGGATCTGGTCCATCAAGCTCAAACTGCCG
Source organism: Thecamonas trahens ATCC 50062 (assembly GCF_000142905.1). Lineage (NCBI taxonomy): Eukaryota > Apusomonadida > Apusomonadidae > Thecamonas > Thecamonas trahens. The sequence continues at coordinate 109,288 of NW_013657612.1, forward strand.
CCCTCGGCCGCATGCTCCGCAGTGGGCTGGGCGCGAGCAAAGGTGAATCCGGGCCGGTGGCCGTCCGAGCCCGAGCCCGAGCCGTCGCCGGCCGCCGCCGCAAAGCCGCCCGCGCCCGAGTCTGAGCCTGAGCTCGAGCCCGAGCCGAGCCACGCCGATGTCTTGATCGTCTTGGCCTCGGGCAGGTAGTGCTTCTCGGGTTCGGCCTTGGCCGGCTCAGCCTTGGTCGGCTCAGCCTTGGCCGACGCAGCCTTTGCCTTGGCTGACCACCGTGGGCCATCGTCTGAGTCGGATGCCGAGTCGGAGAAGAGCACCCGCGACGAGGTGGCGACCGAGACCGAAATATGCGGCACCGAGCCTGCCGTCTCCTTCAACCGCTTCCGCAGGCGATCGACGCCGGCCTTGCGCTGCTCCTCGCACTGGGCACGGATTGCCGCCGCCGTGTCGGGCGACTTGGACGTCTTGCGCCGCTTCCGCGGCCGCGTGTTCGACGACGAGGTCGTGCTTGAGCTGGAGGTCGTTGACGATGATCCGGAGCTAGTGCCGGTGCCGGAGCTGGTGCCGGAGCCAGAGCTAGTGCCCGAGCCGGTGCTGGTGCCCGAGCCAGAGTCAGAGTCAGAGCCAGAGCTAGTGTTGGAGCCCGATCCCGATCCCGATCCCGAGCCAGAACCAGAGCCAGAGCCAGAGCCAGAGCCCGAGCCAGAGCCCGAGCCCGAGCCCGAGCCCGAGCCAGAGCCAGAGCCAGAGCCAGAGCCAGAGCCAGAGCCCGAGCTCTTGGCGATACCAGCTTCCATCGGCTCAGGCTCGACGGCCGCCGCCAGTTTCGGCTCTGAAACCGCGTTCGGGACCGGGATCGGCAGCGGCGCAGAGGTGCTTGGCCTACGGTGCGGCGACTCGGGGACGGACGTCTCCGACTCTGCAAACGACTCCATGGCCGAGTCGAAGCGGGACCAGTCGTTGCGCGGAATCGAGAGCGATGCGAGGAGCGGTGACGGCGAGCGCGAGCTCGTCTCGCGCTCGCCGACAGCGGCTGCAGCGGTGACGACTGGTGCCAGCAGCGAGACCTCGGACCCGGCGTCCGACTCCGAGTCAGAAATCGCCAGGCCGCCGGCGTCCGGTGGCGGCACAAACAGTGGTGAAAAGGCTGGGGACTCGGCCGAGCCCGGGAGCGACGATGCCCCGACAGCGTTGCCAAGATCTGTTCCCAGCGCAGGCTCGTCGGCCGAGTCCGAGATAGCAAGCTCCGAGTCTGGGACGTTGGCCAGGGCGCCGAGGTCCAGGTCGGCCTCCGAGTCGGACCGGCTCGACAAGGTGCATGTTGACGGTCCAACCATCTCGCCCTCGGACGGAGCGATGGAGCTGGGGTCTGATCCGGCTTTGGAGCTTGTCTCCGAGCTTGTTCCCGACTCAGACTCCGAGGGGAGGTTGAGCTGTCTGAAGCTGGCGCGGCTACGGGCGCGGCCGGCACAATCTCAAAAGAGCACGAGCCGTCCGACTCGGACATCGCCCCGGGCGCTGCCACCGGCGCGGGCGGCACGACCTCAAACGAGCACGAGCCGTCCGACTCGGACATCGCCCCGGGCGCTGCCATCGGCGCGGGCGCTGCGAACGTCTCGGGCGCGTCCAAGGCGGCTGACTGTGTTCCTGACCCCGAGCCCGATCCAGAGCCGGAGCCCGATCCCGAGCCAGACCCCGAGCCAGAGCCAGACCCCGAGCCAGATTTGAGTTTGAGCTCGAACCAGAGCTCGAGCCAGACTCGGCCGAGTTCGAGTCCGAGATAGCCAGCTGGTTAAGCCTCCGCTCCTTGGCGGCGGCTTTGGCAGCCTTGCGCTCGGCGCGGCGGGCCTCGCGGTTGGCCTCGCGCCGCTTGATGCGGTTGGCCGAGGCACGGATGGCGGCAAAGGCAAGCGGGTCAAGCGTCGGCGGCGCAACGTCGGGCTTGGAGAGTGGGACCCGGTTGAGGACGGCGTCTTCGTCAATAAGGGCGGCCGACGGCGGTGCCGGCGAGTCGGCGTCGTCAAAGCGGCGGGCGCGGAGTCGGATGTTCTTGGAGCAGAGGAACATGGTGTCCTTGCCATCGCGGGTGGGATGCCGGAGAATCGGAACCGGGAGGCGCGAGAGCGCCTTATCGAGAAGCCGCCCTTTCTCCCAGCCCTTGCGCTTGATCCGCTTCGACTTCTCGGCCCACTCCAGCAGGGCGTCGCGGGTGATAAAATACGGCGAAGTTCCGGCCAGCTTGAGCTTCCTCGCCTTTGACTTGAGAATCTTCTTCTGCGTACGCGACATCTTCTTCTTCTCCTTCTTGACCTTTTTGAAGACCACGTCATCGCCTCCCATGTACGGCATAGCCACCTTGTTCGTCGCGAGCACTTGATCACGCTTGCGCTTGGCGACTTCTGCCACGGCCTCTGCCTCTTCCACCACCTTCATCTTGCTCTCCCCATCACCAGAATCGCCACTGTTTCCACCATCAATACCATCACCTTGCATCATCATGGCCCTGGCCTCCTCCACCGCAGCCTCTGCCACCTCGGCCGCTGCTTTGACCTCGTTCTCGGTCGCCTGCCACTCTTCCCGCAGTCCGTGCAGATAATGCGGGAGTGCCTGCTCCACACGCAAAGTCTGTCCGCGCCACTTGGTACCCGAGTACACACTCAGGCCTACGTCCACAATGGTGAGTCAGAGTCGGTGCCAGTGATGCGAGATGATGGCATGGGCGGACGGGGGTCGTTGTCGCGAGGATGGCCATCCATCCATCGATGTCAAGGCGACATGCCAGATGGGTGGGTGTGGTGATGGGGATAGCGGGAGCTCCAGAGGAGGCAATAAAACAGAGGGAAATTGAGGGGAAAACTATGGGGATTACGAGCAGTGTTGGTTACGTACACCGAAGCATGGATTTGTACTCGCAGTCTAGGCTGATGTAGGTAAAGATGTCTGGAGAGGCTCCCACGGCCGACTCACGGACACGGGAGTCCAGCGCCACTACCTTGCCAAAGGGCGTGAAGCGGTTCCGGAGGTCAGAGGTTGTTGTCGACTCGGGATATCCCGTGACAAAGAGACGATACACCGGCATGGCCCCGTTCCACGTGCGAGAGACGGGTGGCGATGTGTGCTGCCGGTAGGAGGCGAGCGAGGGTGGAGGCCGGCGGTGATGGGAAGGGGCCAGAGTCCGGGTTGCGGGTGACTACAATTCACGGCGAAGGTGGGATCTGAGAAGAATTTTTTTGGCAGGTTGATGTCTATGCCGAGACACTCTGCTGCTCGTTCTTATGAGAGTATCGAGGTGCTGTGGGCATAGGATAGCGGTAGAGGTATGTGATTGTTCGAGCAATGAGTGTGGGGGAGAAGAGCGGTAAGAATGGGGGGAGAGCGGGGAGGGGAGGGTGATGACATTTATGTGGTACATTTTTATTCTGCTCGTGCTCTGTTCTATGAAGCGGTTCGCGGGTGATTCCACCTTCGTTAGCCGTCAGCCGCGCCACCCACCACCACCACGGCCCAGACAGCACGGCAAGCAAGAGTTGCCACACTCGACGCTATTTAGCTCCGGGAAGAGCACAGGAGGCAAGAGACTCGGTTGTCAAACACCATACACAACACCGGTGTCCATCCCAGGTGCAAGGAACAGGTGAACCGTTCTTGGCTTGCTCCGCTCGCGCCTCGGACTCTTGTCGTCTTTGCGTCGTCTTGCTTGCGGTTGTTTGCATTGCTGAGTGGAGCGAGGCAATATTCGATTGGTCGGGGTCAGGCGTTTATTGGCGACTTTTGTTGTGACAGTTAAGCAAGCGCCGGGAGATGAGCAGACTTGCGATGGTTGGCGGCAAGAATATGCTGCGGTTGGCGAGCCGAGTGGCGCTGCTGGCGGCGGTGGTGTGTTTGGTGGTGGAGAGATGTGCGGCGGTGTGTGGTGACGGCATCCTCGAGCCGCTCGAGGTGTGTGACGACGGGAACCGGGTCGGCTACGACGGCTGCTCCTCGGTCTGCCTCAATGTCGACTACGGGTACGAGTGCGCGACGCCCGGGGCAGCGTGCACACGGCTGTTTACTTGCGGCGACGGCGTGGTGGAATCGCCGCATGAGACGTGTGATGATGGGAACAAAGTGTCGGGCGACGGATGTGGGCGCGACTGCCTCGTCGAGGGAGGGTACAGCTGCACCGGAGGGCCGTCGGTCTGCAGCGCGAATTCAGTGTGCGGCGATGGATTCGTGGACGCCAGCGAGGCGTGCGATACCGGAAGCGCGCCGGCGGACGGGTGTGAGTCATGTACGACTGTGAGCGCAGGTTATTTTTGCCCGCTCGGTGGCTCACCGTGCTACCTCCGCAACTGCACCAAGCCTGCGGGGTCGTATCCTCCGCCAGGTGAGGATGTTGTAGCCGGCGAGCACCATCCCGACTGCATGGGCGTTTGCGGTGGTTTTGCGTTTGTGGACGAGTGCGGGGTGTGTGCCGGCGGAACGTCGGGAGTCCTGCCCAACTCGGCCAAGGACCACTGCGGCGTGTGCTTTGGCAAGAACATCGACAAGGACTCGTGCAACGTGTGCTTTGGCACCGACTTTGGAGTCGACGCGTGTGGAGTGTGTTTTGGCAACAACGCGACGTGCCGCGGGTGCGACGGAGTGCTCAACTCGGGCAAGCGCGACGATGCGTGCGGCATCTGCGACGGTGACGGCTCGTCCTGCATGGGCTGCGATGGCATTCCGGTCTCGCTCGGCGGGAGCATCTACGACGAGTGCGGCGTGTGCGGCGGGAACAACACTGCGCCGTGCATTGTCGGGTGCGACGGCGTTGTGGGCTCGGGCCTGGTGTACGACTGCGCCGGGGTGTGCAACGGGACCAAGGTACGCGACGTGTGCGGGGTGTGTCTCGAGCCAGACTCGCCGCTCTTTGACTGGCACAAGACAGCCAGCTCGTGCAACAACTGCTTTGGTGGCCACGGGACGTCACTTCCGTATGTCTCGCCAGACTCGTGTGGTATCAATTGTCCGCTTAACGACTGTACTGGACACGCGCTCGACGCGTGCGGCGTGTACAGCGGGAGTGGCGACACGTGCGACTCGACGTGCGGGACGATTGTGCCGATGACAGATCCGACAGCCAAGGTTGTGGACAACTGTGGGACGTGCGGCGGGGGCGACTTTAGCGGATGCCTGGTCGACACCGACTGCACGAACCGGGTCAATGCCGCGGATCCGCTGCGATACGACTGCCGCGGAATGTGCAACACGACCGGGACGGTGTATGCTCCGGACTTGTGCGGGGCGTGCTCGCCAGTTGCGCTCGCGCTGCAGCACTCTGTCATCACGCTCTGTGGTTGCTTCCAGGGCAAGGACTCGCTCGACGAGTGCAACACGTGCAAGGGCCAGTCGAACGCGCTCGACGAGTGCATGGTGTGCTCGGGCGGGAACACGAACAAGGACATGTGCGGGGTGTGCTTTGGCTACGGACAGCTACGCGACTCGTGCGGAACGTGTAACGGGACGAACAACTGCGTGGGGTGTGACTACATTCCGTACTCGAACCGGACTGTGGTGTGCGACGAGTGCGGCGGCGACGGGTCAGCGTGTGCGGCCGGAGCACAAGCCGAGTCTGAGCGGTTTACCGCGCTGATGCTCATGGGCGGCGGCTCGCTGTTCCTCCTCTGCTGCGTCGGCATCATCGGCGTGATTGTCTACCGGCGGCGGCAGCGGTCGTTTGTGAGCAAGTACGAGAAGCGGCGGGCGGCAGAGCTGGGCAACCACCCGACGGGTGAAGTCACGATTGTGTTTACCGACATCGAGGGCTCGACCTCGCTCTGGGAGAACTTCCCGACCATCATGCCCAAAACGATCGAGACGCACCACTCGATCTGTCGGCGGGCGATCCTAGAGAATAACGGGTACGAGGTCAAGACTGAGGGTGACGCGTTTATGATTGCCTTCCACCAGCCGATCGACGCCATCTCGTTCTGTGGCAAGATGCAGCTGATGCTGATGAAGCAAAAGTGGCCGGCGCAGATCATGAACCACCCGTATTGCAAGGTGGAGAAGGACTCGTCTGGAAAGGTGGTCTTCAAGGGCCTCCGGGTCCGTATGGGCGTCCACACCGGGTACCCCTCGTGCCGCAAGGACGACAACACCGGAATCATGGACTACTTTGGCTCCATGGTCAACCGGGCGGCGCGTGTGGAGCATGCGGCATCGGGCGGGCAAATCCTGGCGTCGGCACGGTGCTACGAAGCGTGCCGGGTTGTGGTCGAGGCGCCCAAGTCGCCGTACATTGCTGTCTCGCTCGGCGAGAAGCACTTTAAGGGCATCAAGGGCCGCATGGCCATTTACCAGATCATGCCGCGGCAGCTCGCCTCACGGCCGTTCAAGGCCGTCACCTCGTATGTCGAAAAGGCTGCGCCGTCGGCCGACCAGCCGTCGGCTACCCTCAATGGCTCGACCTCGGTCCTCGCTCCAGACGCGCTCTCGACCTCGTCGTCCGAGGACGACGAGTTTGACGCCTTCCGCGCGGGCACGCAGCGCGCCGGCGCCGCTTTTCAGGCCGGTTGGTGAGTTGGGAGATAGACGACGTACATAGATCACAGTTCCTCTTTGTCTGTGTGGCCAACCGGGTCATGTGCGGGTGGGTGTGGGTGTGGGCGAAGGCTAGCCCGCCCACCTCGCGCGCTGTGCTTGAGCTTGCGCACAACAGACTCGGAAGCTTCACGATACCGCGACGGATCACTCCAGGACTGCCATTGTTGTTCGCAGATGCCCCCCCCCCCACACCCCCCCCCCCGCAGGGGGGAAAAGGTGTTGCCACGTTTCAGGCCCGGGGGTGGAGGGCCAAGGAGCCTCGCGGCTTAACGGGCGGGGGGCTTGAAAGGCGCCGGCGGGCCGGGATGAAGGGGGAGAGAGTCGGCTTTGGAGTAAGCTAGCCCCGGGCGCGGTGGACCCGCCGCAAATGGTCACAAAAAACAAATCCCCCTAGCATTTGATGGCTAACTCAACTAAATCGCTAGTGCTAGATCGCATAAAAAAAGAGCCCACCCCCCCCCCATTTGTTTTGTTTTTTTTGGCCCTCCCACCACGTTACAAGACGAAGCGCGCACCAACGAAGAGAAACTCTCCCCCATCATAGACGCAGAGGGGCCGTCG
>NW_013657612.1:116512-127243 GCF_000142905.1 Thecamonas trahens ATCC 50062
ACTGCCCTGTTGTTTCGTCAGACGACTGCCCCCCCCTCCCCCCCCCCCCCCACCCCAGGGAGAAGCATTTGAAACTGTTTCAGCATCATCTGGAGCAAACGTGAACTCCACCTCCTTTGCGACAGGTGGCTCTTCAGAGCGCGCACGCTCGCCGCTATGGAGTGTCACGGCGATTGCACTCGCAATACGGCCCCCGCACGTCGCGGCGTGTCCGCGCGATCAAGGTCTCCAAAGTCATGTCGCCGCACATTGTCATGACATTGATCTTGCAAGTCACTCGGCCTACGAACGCGCAAGAAGCGTAGCCACAACGCCGGGGCTCGAGTCGGCGACAAGTCTCACATGCGGGTAATTCACAGCCCCGCAAAAGAATGGAAACACTCTGCACGCTTCCGCGGCAAAAGGGCACGGCACCCAACCCCCGCAGCCGGAGAGGACGTATCATATCTCGTCTGTTCGAACTCGAGGCAAGGACGTGCAACAGGGCAGAAGCATGACGACAACAATGGTGGTAGTCGTGCTGGCCATGGCAGTGGTGGCGGCGGTAGCGGCGAGCGAGACAGCGGTGGCGGAGAGCGAGACGACGGGACATGCCGTGTGCAGCTGGATGGACATGGACATCAAGACAGAGTACCTGGCCAGCTCGCTGTGGTGCTGCCAGATCCCGCGGCCGGCGACACTGCAGACGACGATGGATGTGTTTCCGCACGGGGAGAGCGTCGCCGTGGCGTATCTGACCTACGCGCAGGCATTCGCATGCCAGGAGGAGAACCCGGTGGACATCCCGGACGTGGAGTTGGTCTACAACTCGACGGTCATGGAGAGTGGCCATCACTACGTGTACGAGACCGGGATCACCGGCATCAACTCGCCGTGGTCTGCCCTCCTCGGATTCCATTGCATGGACAAGGCCGGCTGCCAGTTTATCGTCCCGAACATCACCGTCGCCATTGCCTACTGACGGCACACCACGCGCAGCTGTAGCCATCCTCCCAACCCGCTCCTGGTTGTCGACTGGCCATGCGATGTCTGTAAAAACGAGCGAGAGATTGTGGCCCAAAGTCGCGCGGCAGAGTGGAGCACGGTGGAGCAGAGGGTGGAGCAGAGAGGCGAGGGGGAGGGGAAGGGTAGCTTCAATGGCAGGCCTTACCGTACTTCTTGAGGCGGTGGTAGTTGTATGGGAGCGGGACGACAAAGCCGGCGACCATGGCGGCGGCGGCGGCGGCAAGGCCCTCGGGCGTGGTGAGGCTCGGCGCGCCGCCGGTGAGCCACCAATCGACAGCGTTCTCGGCCGACTCCATGGCGAGCATGGAGCCCATGGACATGCCGGCGGCGGTGGATGCGGCGGTGGACCAGGTGGGGAAGCCTTCCTTCCACTTGAGCACGGCGGTCTCAAGGGCCAAGGACGTTCCGATGCCCGACGCCATGGCAATGCCCATCATCATGGCCGGTGACATGGTCGGCGCGGTGGCCGAGAGGTACGTCAGCGCGCCGAGATCGCCCACGGTGCAGCCGACCAAGCATCGCGTCGTGTTGGCTGCCGCCCGCTTCCACGTATGGCTGCATCGCCAAAAGCCTGTCATCGGTATCGCGTTTGTTCGGATCGTGCTGCAAAGTGTGTGCGCGTGGGCGTCAAGTGTTGCCGCTTGGGATGGTGGAGCGGGAGTGGAGCGGTGCGGAAGCGCTTACGCGGCAAAGATCTTGGCGGCAAAGGCCATGGCGGCGTTGCGGGCGGCGACCATCTGCGGCGGATCCTGGGCCGTAGGCGGCATCATGGGCGCGCAGTGGCCGGCGTCGTCGTAGAGGACAAACTGGTTGGCGCCGACGTTGGTGGCGTTGTAGACGGAGAGGTCGTGCCACGGATCGACGAGCGAGTTGATGAAGAGCACGTTTGTCGAGTCGGGCGTGTTGCCGCCAAAGAACGCGTTGGTGGCGTCGGTGTCGGCAAGGCCGGGCTTGCCAAAGATGGCGCCGTTGACGGTGTTGGCGAAAAAGTCCATGTCGACGGCGTCCGAGACGACGACCGAGCGCGGCGAGTTGAGCGGCTTGTAGAAGCCAAACTCCGAGTACTTTTGCCAGAACCACATGCGGCCGCCGATGGCCGACGTGTCGATGCGGGTCGACGCCTCCTGCTTCATAAAGTCGAGGTCGTTGCACTCCGAGTGCGAGCCGCCAAACTGGTAGTACAGGTCAAGGAAGGCAGCAAACGGATCGGCGGCGGCCGTCAGCTGGGCACACGCCGGCTTCAGCGGGAGCGCCGGCGGGTTGTCGTACTGCACAATCTCCTCGATCCAGTCGACGACTGCACCAAACATGAACAGGGCCTTGGAGGTGTTGGTGGCGTCAAGTGAGCCGCAGATGTTAAACTGCGAAGCGAGCTTGTCGCGGCCGGCGGCCGAGGCAAACATGGTGTCGATGGTGGAGACGACGTCGGCAATCTTGGCCGCGCACGCCTCGCCGACCGACTCGCGGGTTGTCTCGTCGTAGGCGGAAAAGTCGTTTGCGGCGAGGACGGGCGCCGAGAAGGCGAGCGAGCCGTTGGCAACCTGCGGGTACTTGCTGCGGAACCAGGACGAGAGGGCGCCCGAGTACGAGCCGCCGACCACCAGAGTCGGCCCGGTAATCTTGTACGCTGTGCGGAAGTGATCGATGGCGGCGGCAGTGTCCGCCAGCGCCTGCTGCGAGGTGAGCCACTGGAGGTTGTCCACCGAGAGATCAGCCGTGACCACCGACTCGCCGTAGTAGCGGTGCTCGAGCGAGAGCACAGCGCCGCCATGGGCGACCGCCACCTCGTACGAGATGCCGCCTGCGGCAAAGAAGCCCGATGCGGGGCCCTCGCCGTTGATGTTGACCACAAGAGGGCCTCCCTCCACGTAGTGGGCGTCGTTGAACCACGTCCGCTGCTTCCAGCTCGCGCCTCCGCCCGACGCCGAAAAGTGGTCCCGCGGCTGGTCCAGCCAGGTCACCGGCGGAATGGCGTCGCTCGCCACAGCAGCCTCGAGCATGGGCTGGGGGATACGGACGTAGCCCGCCACGCCTGCCACAAGCACGGCCGCCATGATCAACAACGTGCCGGCCTTGTGCATCTGCCGCTGCTGCTTGCTCCGTCTCATCGTCGTCATTGTCTTGGTCACGTGACTTTGCCAATAGAGTCGGGTGACTGACTGGCTGGCTGGTTGGCTGGCTGGTTGGCTGGCTGGCTGGCTTGTGCTGGTTTGTGCGAGAGGGCGGGTGCTGGTGGTGTGCGGGGAATACTGGACAGATTTGGCTATCGGATTGGTCCATGTCCTCGATCAGCCAAGGAGGAAACTATGGGTGACCAGATGGGCGGGCCTGTTGTGGTCAACGGTGGTCGAGATACCGCCCAATTCTTGCCTTGATATCGTGTGTACGCGAGCCATCGAACGGCGCTCACGTACACGCGGTTCGCCGTGCCAATCGGTACGATGTGCTGGCAAAGATGGTCAGCACAGTAAATGCAAAGAAATCTCAAGTTGTCGCGCCAGCGGAGCGACCGCTCGGCCGACAACCGGGAGTGTTACTGTCCGAGATGATCATCGTGGAGCTCAGAGCGGTCAGGTCTGGCGTGGCGGAAAAAGCAAGAAGAATCGAAGATCAGCCAAAAAACCGCCCGCCTGGGGTGCACGACGTGATCGGCAACGCAATGTGGTGCTGCTGTGAGGAACAATCGGAAAACATGTGTGACATGTGTGAGTGTGTTTGTGTGTTGTGAGTGATGGTGACTGTGGCTGAGTTGATGGCGGCGATTTGGCTGTTTCGTTTCTTTTCAACGCGACTGCGGCGACGACGACCGCGATCGCGGGCCGGCGCCGGTCCGTCCGGGCGGCGAAACGGCGCGGACACGCTTCTGCACGTCCGAGGAGACGTACTTGGAGCGGAGCTGGGAGAACTTGGCCTCCGATGCGGCGCGGTACTCGGCGATGGGGTTCGAAGCTGAGGCAATGGTCGATGCGCCCGGCGCGGCAAACGCGGGGCGGCCGGTACTCATGGCGAGCGGCGAGATTGAGGCTGACGCTGGCGAGATGAGCTGCGTCGAGGCTTGTGGTGAGAGCGCGCGCGGTGAGGTCGACGCCGGGCCGCCGACCGGCGAGAGGGACCTGGGCTGGTGCTTGACGACAAAGCCAGTGCCGACAACCGGGCCTGGTGCGGGCGCCAGCTGCGGCGAGAGCGCCGACGGCGACGACGCCCGCGGCGAGATCCGCGGCGATGTCCGCGCCTTGGCCATCGCCGCGTACTTGCGCCGCAGTTCGTCGGCACGCTCGGCCGCGCTCTTGAACGTCGGTGAGGTGACGGCAAAGCTCGAGTACGCCAGCGAGGTCTTGGTGGCAAACGCCGACGGGATGGTCGACGTCGACGCAAACTTGAGGCTCGGCACCGAGGCGCGAGCGCCGGCACCGGTGGCGGCTTGGGCGGCAGGCGCGGCGTCGGATTTGGCGTCGGCCTCGGCTTCGACCACAATCGCAGCGTCGAGGAGCATGTCCAGCCCGATGGCGCGCTCAAATGTGTAGACTGGCTCGTAGGCGGCGTCGTCGATGGTGAGCGCGGCGAGGGCGGCAGCCAGCTCGTTGTCGACCGAGGCGGCAGGCGCAGGCAGCGCGGCAGCAGGCACAGTCAGTGTCGGGACTGTCGGCAGTCGCCAGTCGACTGGTGACAGACCAAAGCCGACCAGAGCAGCGTTGGCGGCCGAGAAACAGCGCGAGCCAAAGAAACCGCGCGAGGCCGAGAGCGGCGACGGGTGCGGCGTGGCGATGACTGCATGGCGGGCGGTGTCGACCTTGCGGAGCGCCTTTTGCGCAAATGAGCCCCATGCAAGAAAAACGGCGTGCGGGAGGCGGGCAGCGACGGCGGCGATAGCGGCATGGGTCAGGGCCTCCCACCCGCGGCCTTTGTGCGAGTTTGCCTTGTGCGCCTCGACGGTGAGGACGGCATTGAGAAGGAGGACGCCGTTGGCGGCCCACGAGGCCAGGAACCCGTGGTCTGGGCAACAAAGCCGTCAATGTCGTCGGCCAGCTCGCGGTAAATGTTGGCTAGCGACGGCGGGACATTGATGCCCGGCTTGACCGAGAACGACATGCCGTGCGCCTGCCCGTCGTCGTGGTACGGGTCTTGCCCGAGGATGACGACCCGAACCGCATGCAGCGGCGTGGCGTAAAAGGCCGAGAAGACCTCCTCGCGCGGCGGAAAGACCTGCTTGCCGGCAGAGACCTCGCTGGCAAGAAAGCTTTCGAGCTCGCGGATGGTCCCGGACTGCAGGACCTCGCGTAGCGCCTCGGCCCACGACGACTCCATCGGCGGAATGAAGGAGAGGCGGAGCGGCTGGCCAGGCGGGGGCGGCGAGCCGCTAACCGCACCCGGCGCATCCGAGAGCGACGTCCGGGTCTGGACCGCCGGCGCCCACCAGACCTTGCGGCCCTTGCCGTCCTTGTAGAACTCGCCCTTGTTGTAGATTTGGAGCCAGGCCTCAAACCGGGCTTTGTCCTCATCGCTGCCGTATTTGTCGAGTGGCGGGATAGAGTCAAGGACCTCGGCGACTATGGCCCGGAGCTCGCGGCCGAGCACAGCTAGCGCGCCCGTGCCGCTAAGCGCGTCGACCAGCGGGATGTGCGGATCGAGCTGCAGCCGGTACATCAGCTCGGCGCGGAGGTAGTTGCCCACGCCGTTAAAGTACTTTTGATCGAGCAGGGCGTCCGCGAGCGGCTTGGCAAACACTGCCGGGCGCTTGGTCTTGGCTAGTGCTGCCGCCACGTGCGCCTCCCACGCCTCGGCCTCGCCGTACGGACACGGCGAGCGGCCGCTCGACCAGCCATCTTCCACGATGCGGCCCATGTTGAGGGTATCGACGTAGTAGACCGACGCGGACTCGCCCAGAATCATGAGCCGGGTTCCCTGTGGAGCGCCAGCCTCGCCACCGCCACCGCCATCATGCGCACCAAGCCCTGCACCAGCTCGATCAGCTGGACCATGGCGGACGACGAGCCACTTGCCGACCAGCCCATGATTGCAGCGCCAGATAACTGGAGCTTGGTCCTGGCGAGCAACAGGAGGAGCCAGAGCAAAGCTACCCAGAGCACAGGCCGAGGCATGGCTGCTGCTGCCGGTGGCTGTCGACGCGGCGGTCGCTGGGCGCAGCTCAAGTCGCAGCTCTTTTCCACGGGCACGGGCTGAGAGCGAAAAGGCGGTGAATGGAAGGTTGGCCGGAGGCACCTTGCCACCGGCTACAGAGACCACACGGGTAAACCGTGTTGTTGCCGGGAGGGCAGAGATGTTCCGTGCATACCGCGCGATCTCAGGCAGCTCGGGCATGGTCCTGGTCTGCCTGGAGTGCGGTGTGTGCGTGCGTGTGTGTTTGTGTGTAAGAGGCGGGCGGAGTGAGGGGAGAGTTGGGTTTACATGGTCTCTGTCTCGGAGGGCTCGGCGGGTTCGGGGGAGGGCTCGGCGGGCTCGCGGGTAGGTTCCGGATCGGCGATGGGGGCGGTGTCCGTGGCGACGCCAACCTTGACCTCAGGCTCGGCGGGCTCGGGGGTAGGTTCCGGATCGGTGATGGGGGCGGTGTCCGTGGCGACGCTAACCTCGACCTCAGGCTCGGCGGGCTCGGGGGTAGGTTCAGGATCGGCGATGGGGGCGGTGTCTGTGGCGACGCTAACCTCGCCCTCAGGCTCAGCGTCAACCTCAGGCTCAGGCTCTGGCTCAGGCTCAGCCCCGACCGGCTCGGGGGCGGCGGGAAGCGGCCGCCGGACGATGGCTGAGCGGTGCTCGACATGGATCCATGTGGCAAAGGTCGGCTCGAGGCGGGCGGTCCGGTCGCCGAGCTGGACAGCGAGGCTGTGCGAGGCGACGTTGTACGAGCCGGGCGAGGAAAAGGCGACGTGGAGGGCGACGGTGGCTGTGGCCCGCGGCGCGAGATTGATGGCCTTGTTGTGCGCGGCGCCGAGCCACATCCACGGCACCGTGGTGTGGGCCGGGACGAACCGCGCGCTGGCAGGCGTCGCCAGCGAGAGGTTGGTGATTGTGAGCGTGAGGTCGACCAGGGCGAGCGGCGAGGCGCCAAAGTCGTGGTAGACCCGCTGCTCCGGGCCGAGAAGAACGTGCCGGACGATGACGGCCGGGTCGACTGCGCGCGACTCGTCGACCTCGGCGACGTGCTCGCTCGGCGCCGCACCGCTGGCAGCAGGAGTACCTGGGACCCGCGGCAGCGGGTGCCCAAGCGAGAGCACCGACGCCGGCGGCAGGATCGCCAGGCCATGGATGGTTGGCGGCGGGTTCGGCGCCGCCACGTTCCACGCCACCAGCGCGTGGACCGAGAGAGGCGCAAAGTGGGTGCTCGCCACATTGCGCGCATGCGAGAGGAAGCCCATAGCTGCAGGCGAGGCCGAGAGCAGACTGCTGGTGTCCGCGTCCGGCTGCGCCAGCGCCAGTGCCGTGGGCACCGGCACCGCGTCGGCCGCGTCGGGCGCGACCGTCACGTGGTAGTGGAGTGTCACCGAGCCGCGCGACGGGACGACCGGCGCCGCCTCGTCGGCGTCGGCACCGCTTGCGCGGGTGAAGCGCATGCCGGCGGCGACAAAGGTGACGTCGGTGACCACAACCGGCGAGCGGAGCAGGTTGTCGACCGACAGCGCATACAGCAGCGCGGTGGGTGATGCCGGCGAGTCAAGCACATGCCCGCGGCAGCGGAGCGATGGCACCACGTTGGTAGTAAAGTACAGCCGAGCAAAGCGGTAGAGGCCAGACTCGGTCGCTTCGTCATTTGCCGGTCCGGTGTAGTAGAACAGGACATGGACGTCGCGCGTCCCGAGATGGCCCGAGAACTTGAGACGGAGCGTGAGCTCGCGCGACTCACCGGGCGCGAGCTCCAAGCCTGCTCCGCTGCCGTCCCCACCACACCCGTCAAAGTACATCAGCGAGCCGTCAAAGGCGTCGGTGTGCAAGACGCCCAGCCCCGAGTCCGGCTCAAAGACGGCTGCGCCCGGCACCGAGCACTTTGCGCGCATGTAACTGAGCGGGCGCTGCCCGGTGTTGGTCAACCGCAGCGGAATGGTGACAACAGCATGATTGGGGACCGTGGGCGGAGCGACCGGCGCAGTCACACCGTCGGGCGCAGTGACCGCCAGGCACGGCAGCGGCGGGACGACGTCGAGGGCGAGCCGCGCGTCGGGCGCATAACTGACCGAAGTCCGGTCGGCGACGGTCTTGAACAGGCGCGGGCCGCGGCCAGAGAAGGCGACCCGGCCCTCGATGGCCGAGTTGAGCGAGAACCGCAGGCCGGTGAGCGCAAGGTTGCCGACCGAGTTGGGCACCAGGCTCAGCGTGAGCTTGCGTCGCTCGTTGGCCCCGAGCGTGAGCTCGACCGACGTGGCGGTGTAGGCCTCGGCCGGCGTCGCCGTCAGCCGCAGGCTCGAGAGCACCAGCTGGACCGCCAGCGGATTGACCAGCTCGAGCTCGACCGCGATGGTCTCGCCGATGACGTGGATGTTGTCGTGGTGCGGGACGGACCAGGCGTTGTTGCGCGGCGCACCACGGACGGTGCCGGCGCGGAGGAGCTCGTCCTCAAACGAGCGCCACCACGCGTTAGGCGAGGCAAAGTCGTGCGGGGTGTGAAGAGCGGCAAATGCGTACGCGAGCGCGGCCGGTGGCGGGCGCGAGTACGGCGAGAGCACCCGGAGCGAGGCCTCGTCGAGCCGCGGCAACGGGAGGTCACGGGCCTCGGGCGCGGCGTCGCCCAGCGCCGAGTTAGCGCCCTGCACCACTCGGATGTAGTTGTTGAGGTAGGTGGCCTGCACGGTCGGCGACTGGACCGACGAGGCGAGCATGGGGCCCATGGCATCAACAGAGCCGTCGCGGTCGCCGAGCTTGAACGTCAGCCGGGCCACGTTGTACCGCAGCGTGTCGTGCGAGCGAAGCCAGCCGGCGGCGGCGGCGCTCTCGATGCGGAGGAGGGTGGTGTAGAGGCGGAGCGCGTGTGAGGCCTGCCCGGCGTCGGCAAAGCGGTTGGCGGCCATCATGGCGTACATGACAAACTTGCGGAGCTTGGTGGTGGGAAAGACGGCGAGGAAGCAGTGCGCGACTTGCTCGAGCGAGAGCGCAACAAACAGCGGGTTATTCTGCGACGCCGTCATCTGCATGACGCAGTGGGCTGCCGGAATAAAGGCCCGCCGCTCGCGCCAGAGCTTGTAGTGCAAGTAGAGCGCGCGTTTGGCGTTGGCGTAGTACCCGGTCTTGTGGTAGATAACAACTGCCGAACCGATCGAGCTGTTGACGTCCTTGTGCGAGGCGTCGTAGAAGAGAGTGGCAAGGCCGAGGGCCTCCTGGGCGCCGGCGTAGTACCGCCACGCCGACTCCTTGCGGTACTCGTCGAGCGCGAGCGAGTAGACCGACGCCGCCAGCGGATAGTCTTGCAGGAGAAAGGCGAGGTCGGCGAGGACTCGGAGCTGCGCGCCCGGCGACTTGTAGTGAAAGATGAACGGCGGGCCTGCGGCGGCGTTGGGCAGCGGGCCGTCCTTCTCGGGCGACTTGGATGACTTGAACCACTTGGACCACTTGAAGCCCTTACGCGAGACGGCAACCCGTTCGTGGAGCGCGTGGACCTTGCGTCGCATAAGCGGCACCAGAAAGTTGACCGCAAAGTTGGTGACAAACTGCGCGAGCGCGTCGATGTCGGCCGGCCCGAGCAGCGCACCGGGTGCAGGTGCGTCGGCCGGAAAAGCAAAGGTCGATGGGCGGCCGGATGCCCAAAACCGGGGCGGGAGGGCCGGGCCGGCGTCGCCGCCGGTCGACACTCTCACCAGCGCAAAATTCGACTGCGAGTAGAGCGAGGCCATGCGGGCGTGAACAGTCGCCGGCGTAGTCTCAGGGTTGCCCGAGCATGGCGCCTCCCACTCTTCTTCGTGCAGAATGAGGCGAAAGGCGGTGAGGTTCGGGTCCATGGCCCCGTTCTCAAACATGGTCGGCGGGACCGACGACGAGTAGAGGCCGGCGAGCGCCTCGATCGGGGTCGGGTTCCGGGTTGTCGAGACCAGCAGCAACGCCACCGGATGGTCAAACGACTCGTGCTCCGAGCCACGGAGCGCGTCGGCCAGCGTCTGGTGGTACGCATCGTACCACGGAGTCGGCGAGACGCCTGTCGCGCCCGCCCGGAACTCGCACCGGCGCCCGACGACCCCGCCGCCGACGACAACGGCGCGCTACCGGCTGTTGCCGACCCGGACGTGCCGGCAGTCATGTATGGGCTCGGAGGCGGGCGCTGGCGAGCAGAAGCGTAGTAGTTGAGGTACGAGGCGACCGAGTCTGGGGTGGAGAGCTCGGGCGGCGGAGGAACATCGTCGGGCAGGTCAGGCTTGTGCTTGGAGTCGACGCGAGCAGCAAGAAGGTCAGCAAGGGCTTCTGTGGGAAGGGTCTGCATCCACTCGAGCGGACGAAAGGCAATGCGGAAGTTGTGCATGTCATACGTCTGGCCATTGAGGTTGCCCGTGGTGACGGGACCGGTCAGCGAGGGCAGGCATGCGCCAAAGGGGGCAAAGAGGTCAGCAAGAGCCAGCGAGGAGGCAGAGGCCAGTGCTTGGGCGTCAAGGGTGGAGAGGACAAGGACCGTAGGCTGAAAGGTGTTAGTGACCAAGCTGTGGTACGGGTTCATTTCCCCGCTCGCCAGGCCGCAGTGGCTGGGGAGGAGTGTGCTGGGTGGGACGAGGTGGGGGTGGGTGGGTGGGGGGGGGG
>NW_013657612.1:127343-140327 GCF_000142905.1 Thecamonas trahens ATCC 50062
AGTGGTAGTATATATATATATATATGTGTGTGTGTGTGTGTGTGTGTGTGTGTGTGTGTGTGTGTGTGTATGCGTGTGTGTATGTGTGGGTGTATGTGTGTGCTTGTGCGTGTATGTGTGGGGGGGTGGCGGCAGTGAGCAGACTCGACTCTGTTGACCAACACCGACACCGACCATGATGAGGGTGGCAGTAGTGGCTCTTGTCGTGGCTGCAGTGTGCATCAGCAGCTGCCATGGCATGTACTTTGTGCTTGGCAACACTGAAAAGTGCTTCCAGGAGGAGGTACGTGGACGGGGGGGAGGGGGAGGGGGAGGGGGAGGGGGGGCTCTGGGGGCGGGGAGGGTGTGAGGGGAGGGAGGGGAAGGGGTGTGGAGAGTATTGGCGAGGCAGGAAGCGGCAGTATGAGCAGAGGGTGTACTCATGGAATGCATGGTATGTGTATGTATGTGTGTATGTATGTGTGTATGTTTATACGTGTGGCTGTGGCTGTGGCTGTGGCTGTGGCTGTGGCTGGCTGGCGGCGGAGGAGGCGTAGGTGGAGAAGGACACGCTTGTGGTGGGACACTACAATGTGCGCAACCTGGATGATGCGCGGGCAAACTACGATGACGTGGCCAAGTATGGCCGCCAGCCGCCGCCGGGAGTGACAGGCATGGAGCTCGCCATCACTGTTTCTGTTCGCGATCCCTCGGGTCGCATTCTGTTTGCGCAAAAGGGCGACGAGTCGCATCGGTTTGCCTTTACCTCGCACGCCGATGGCGTCCACACAATATGCGTCCGCCCCACGACGACCGGCTCGTGGTTCTCAGGTGCCCGCAAGGTCCTTGTCGACTTTTCGCTTGATGTCGGCGAGATGGCCATGGACTTTAAGGAGATTGCGCGCGCCGAGCACTTTTCCGAGCTCGAGGGCTCGGTCTACAAGCTCCGTGCCATGATGCGCGACATTGCCGACTCGCAGGCGTATTTTCGCAAGCGCGAGCAGCGGTTCCGTGAGACGACAGCGTCGACCCACTCGCAGTCGCTCTTCTGGTCTGTTGTCCAGATCCTTGTCATGTTTGCCTCGACCTGCACGCAGATGTACTTTTTCAAGACCTCGTTTGCCTCGTCACGCCGGTTCTTCCTTGGCTGGTGAGATGCAATAAAACCGTGCAGCAAACGAGAGCAGGGCAGAGAAGAGTGCATCACGGGCGCCGGCGCCGGAGCTCGCCAGCGTGCTGCTGCTCCCGGATCTGGCGCGAGAGCACGTCGCGCTGCGGCACCACGGCTTCCAGTGGCTCCTCTGAGCGGTCGGTCTCGGTGGGGACAGGCGAGCCGAGACCAGCGCCAGCCATGCTGGTCGCTGCCGAGCCGGTCACTGTGTCATCGTCGTCCGACTCGTATTCGTCATCGTCGTCGCCGCCGTCTGGCCGGTGGAGCTCGTTGACGCCCGCCACCACCTCGGCGGCGGCGTGGAGCCGCGACCGAATCTCGACGTACTCGCTCATGTTCTGCTCCAGCGCAGCAACAAGGACGAGATAGTTCTCAAGCGTCGAGATTGGGAGCGACCGCAGCGAGTCCGGCGTCTCGAGCGGCATCTGTGCCCGCCATGTGGAGATGGGGACGTCGGGCGTGGGCACTAGCGGCAGCAGCGGCATGTTCTTCTCGCGCTTGCCGGAGCTCGGCCTGGCGGTGCTGCCGGCGGCAGCGGCGGCAGCGCCGGCCGCCCCGCCCATGATCGCGGCCGTCGCCGGCGTGATGAGGCTCCGTCGCTGCGCCCGCTTTGTCCGCTTCAGCTCGTTGTACGAGACAGAGAGGTTGGTGACGACGACGCCGACAAAGACGTTGGAGAGGACAAACGCACCGAGGATGATAAACGAGGCAAAGTAGAGGGCAGCAGGCACAAACATGCCCTTGTCCTCCAAATCAGAGAACATGCTCACCCATCCGTCCTGGGTCACAATGATGAAGAGCGAGAACAGCGCCTGATCGAGTGAGCCAAAGTGCTGCGGGGTGGCGTCGCCAAAGACCGTCACGCCCACAACGGCGAAGATAAAGGCCACAATCATGAGCAGGAGCAAGATGTTGAGCATGTCCGGGAGCGACTGCAGGATGGTCTGCACAATGATCTGCAGGCCCTGCAGCGCCGAAATCGACCGCAGCGACCGGAACGCCCGCACCACGCGGAGGATCCGGAGCACGCGCCCGGACGAGAGGAACGAGAGCGACGGGCCAAGAAGCGAGGCCGCGACAATGATGAGGTCAAAGATGTTCCAGCCCTGAAGCCAGAACCGCATGAACCCGTAGTACCACTTGAGCCCGATCTCCACCACAAAGATGATGAGAAAGACCGTGTCGAACGCCGAGAGCAAGCCGTCCATCCGTGACTGGATGGCGCGGTCGGTTTGCACGCCAATGAGAATGGAATTGAGGACAATGATAAACAGAATGCCGAGCCGGAAGGCCACCGACTCGACGAGCACGCCCACCAGGTCCTGCGAGACATACGAGTCCCAGGCCTCGGACGGATCAACGTCGACGACGTCGGCAAAGTTGATCTCGGGCTTACCCCCGTCGTCGCCGACCTGCGCCAGCCCGGGCCCGTCCATCCGCCCGCCACCCGCGCCGCCACGGACGCTCTCCTCAGCCTTGAGCTCGTCGAGCGTGATGCCTGCGCCAAAGACCCGTCGCGGCTCGCTCGGCGCCGACGGCAGCTCCTCGTCGGCCGCCGCCAGCACGCCTGGAATCTCAAACTCGGACGCAGTCAGCTCGACGTCTGTCGGATACGTCTGTCGCCGCCCGCGTTCGCCCATCTTCTCCTTCCCGCCACCGCGCCCGCCGCCTGCCGCCGCGCTCCCGGCCTCGCCGCGGAAGGTCGGCAAGGCGCCGACCGACTCGGCCATGACCGACCGCGTCAAGCCCAGCCTCGACCCGTTTCCAGCAGCCTCGCTCCTGCTGCTGCTCATACTCGTTCAGTTCGAGGGGAGGGCGTCAGAGAGCGGTGTGTCTGTTGCTTGCGGGAGGTGGGGTGGGGTGGGGTGGGTGTCGGGGCTGGGGCTGGGGGGTGGGGGGTGCTATGCCCGGCAGTTCGACCTGGCGTGGCCTTGATAAAGGCAAACTTGGCCTTGATGAGGGTGATGCAGGTCTCCTTGCCGAGAGTCAGCCTCCGCAACGCATCCATTGTCGCTCCATGACCACAGCTGGGTACACGATCTCGGCTTCTATCTCTCTCCTAGCAGCGAGTGCGACACTGCTCTCTCTCCCGCTCCCCCATCATGACCACGTTTCTGGCCGAGGCGAATGCCGGGCGATGGGAAGAGCTTTCCCCAGGACTTGATCCACGCATGTACGCTCCCGTCCTCCCCTCCTCTAACCGCGTCAGTCCCGTGTCGATGCTTGTTTGTGCGTGTGTGTGTATATGTGTGTGTGTGTGTGTGTGTGTGTGCGTTTGTGTGAGTACCGGTGGATGGAGGACGTAGTGGGCGTGGGTGGCGCATTGGTGTGGGGTGGACCAAGGATGATCCTGGCCGCATTCAATCCATCCCTCCACCTCCACCCTCTCCATACACTCACGGTCTCCCCCCCTCCTCCATTCACCCTCCATTCACCCTCCGCAGTATGGAGACGCTTCGAACTGAGATCAAGTTCCCGACAATGACGCCTGTGCAGGCGGCGACTATTCCACTGCTGCTGTCCAACAAGGATGTGGTGGTTCAGGCACAGACTGGCTCGGGCAAGACGCTGGCCTTTGTGCTCCCTGCGCTGACGCTGCTGGCGAGGGAAGCGAGCTCGCTGCTCGATCATCATGTGGGAGTGGTTATTCTGGCACCAACGCGCGAGCTGGCCAAGCAGATCCACAGGGTGGCCGTGCCGTTTGTCGCCGCACTGGAGATGAAGATGGACCTACTCTGCGGCGGGACGCCTGTGGCCAATGATCTGACTCGACTCGAGGCCGAGGGGGCCAATGTCATTGTTGCCACGCCCGGGCGGATGCTCGATGTGATGGAGCAGGGCGGCGGCGGGCTGTCGTTCCGCGGCCTGGAGGTCCTCGTTCTCGACGAGGCCGACATGCTGCTGGACCTGGGCTTTGAGGCGACGCTGGTGGCCATCATCGGCAAGCTGCCGCGCCAGCGGCGGACAGGCCTCTTCTCGGCGACGCAGACGTCGGCGCTCAAGGATCTGACCGCGGCCGGGCTTCGTAATCCGGTGGCGGTCAATGTGGCGGTGAGGTCCAGGGCCAGTGCGTCGGGCGAGAGCTCGCAGTCGACGCCGACCACGCTCTCGAACATGTTTGCGGTTGTGCCGGACTCGTACTCCAAAACTGCGCTGCTGCTTGCGCTGCTGCAGCGGCTGGCAGCAGAGACGGAGGAGCACCACAAGATCATTGTCTACTTTCTCACCTGCGCCCAGGTCGAGTACTTCTCAGAGGTGCTTGTCGCTGCCGCGCCAGCGCTGTACAGCCGTTCTGCTTCCGGCAGCCTCCCGCTCTTTGCGCTTTCGGGCAAGCTGGTCCAGAAGCGGCGGTCGGCAACGATGCAGGCGTTCCGCAAGGCTGACGCCGGTGTTTTGTTTGCGACCGACATTGCTGCACGCGGACTCGACATTCCGGACGTCTCGTGGATTGTGCAGTACGATCCGCCCAAGGACGCCGACGTCTTTGTCCACCGGGTGGGGCGGACAGCGCGGCTTGGGCGCTCTGGCTCGGCGCTGCTGCTACTGCGCGAGGCCGAGCGTGGATACGCCGAGTTTGTGCAAATGCGCGGCTCACCGCTTGTCGAGTTTGCGACTGCACGGCCTGAGCTGGCGGCGAATGTGGCCAGCGATGTGCAGGAGGCGAATCCGCCGGCATGGAAGGTGCTGCAGGAGGCCGGACGTGCCGATAGGGCGGTGTACGAGGCGTCGCGCAAGGCTTATGTTTCATTTGTGCGCGGGTACAACGCGCACGTGTTCAACTTCTATTTTGACGCCAAAAAGCTCGACATGCTCCAGCTTGCGGCGTCGATGGGCCTTGTCCATCTGCCGTCAATGCCCGAACTCCGCTCGCTGGAAACGCGCAACTTTACGCTTCCCTGCGGATACAGCCCGATCGGCGACATTGCCCCCGAAGACGTGGCGTACGCGAATCGCAAGCGGGAGGTGGCGCGGCTTGCTCGGCGTGAGAAGGAACAGGCCAAGCTGGAGGCACGGAAGGCCAAGCGGAAGGCGGCACGAGCACGGCGGGTGGCCAATGTGCCCTGGTCCAAAAACAAGGCCAAGAAGGAGGCCAAGGCGACACGCAAGCGCAAGCGGCACGGCGAGTCGACGGACAAGGCGGCGGTGGACTGGACCTCGCTTAACGAGCAAGCCCGGCTGCTGAAGCGGTTCAAGGCCGGCGACATTGACCGGGTGGCGTTTGAGGCGGCGATGGCCAAGTTTTAGTGCGGGGTGGGCGTGGGCGTGCTACGCCGCGCTCTCGCCCGCGGTGGCGATGTCGGCCAGCGCGCGGTGCTTGACGTACTGGCCGGCCGAGGCGGCCCACTCGGGCGGCAGCTGGGCGCCGGCTTCGGCGGCGGCGGCCCAGGCGACCATAAACGGCAGCATGGCGTCACTGAACTCGGACGAGGCCTCGCGAGGGAGGAGAGACGGCAGATTGTCGATGGTGACAATGTCAACACCGCGAGCCTCGCTCCCAACGTGGGTCATGGGTGCGTCAAAGGTGGTGTTGACGTTGGCAAACGGAATCGGGTTGTGCGGGTTCGTTGTGTCGCACGACACGTCGCACACCACCGAGAGGCGCGGGGCGGCTGCAGACTCGATCATGTCGAGGGTGACAAACGGCGGGATGGGCTTGGAAAGGTAGATGCAGTTGACAAAGACGTCGACATCGACGATGGCGTCAAACGGGCCGCCGCCGGCCGTCTCGGCCATGTCCCACTTGAGGAGGTCGTCGCCGGTGATGCCAGCGGCCTCGCAGAGCGCCACGGCGCCTGAGCCGGCGCGGCCGAGTGCGCCCATGACCATGATCTTGGGCGGCGCAGCACCAGCAGCAATGGCATCCGCCACGGCAGCCGCCACGGCAGCAACCAGTGCGTCCTTGGATGAGTACGCCTCCTGCGGACCGAGGACAGCGCCGGTCGCCTTGGCGGCCCAGCCGAGGATGGCGAGGCCGGCACCAGCAAAGCCAGCCATAAAGCCAAAGGCAGCGACGCGGCGGCCAGAGTCAGGATGAACAACATACTCCAGATCAAGGAGGCGAGCGCGTGCGCCAGGCTCGGGCGCGGAAGCCAGGAGCTTATCGGTCTCGGCGTGCAGCGGGCCGAAGCGGGTGAGAAAGTCAGCCCAGCCGGCCTGGCCCTTGTAGGCGTGGCCAAACATGACATGGGTGTGGCGCAGGTCCGAGCCATCCTCCGGAAGCTCCTTGAGAGCACACACCACAGCAGTATCGTCAGCATCAACCCATGTGCCTGCAGGCACCAGCTGAGCACCGACAGCCGCATACTCGTCATCGGCAAAGGCACGGGTCGTCGACGACTCGACGGTCACCGACACGCCCGCAGCCACAAGGCTCGCAGCCGTCTCGGGCGTGAGGAAAGCACGGCGTTCACCATCCTTGATCTCGTCGCGGAGCCAGACGTGCATGGTTGCAGCGAGTTGTTTGTGAGGGGAAGTGGGAAGTGGGGGGAGGGTGTGGAGAAGGCAGAGGTGACTTGGTTTTGGTGCGTGCGGGTCGTTCGTCGAAGGGCTCCGTTTGGTGGCTCAGGATGACGGCCAAACCTCGATCTGGGACGGCGCATACTCTGCCGCGTTGTCGTGGGCAGTAATGAACGAGTGGGCGGCGGCAAGGTCGGCGATCTGGCACGGTGCGGCTTCGATGGCGGTCATGAGCCGTTGCCAGGCGGTGGCAGGTAGCAGCCGCAACCACTCGAGGCGGGCTGGGACGATGACGATCACGGCAAAGTTGTGAAAGGGCAGTAGCGAAGCTGAACAGGTACGTGCCGTGTCGAGCGCGGCCTCGAGGCGAGTGACTGCCGCCGGGGTGCTGATGACAACGGCTTGGTCAGTAGCTTGAGGTGGAGGAGCGGAGCCGATCGAGACGAGGCGGCGGCCTCCGTCGACAGCTTCGATCTGCGCAGCTAGATCAGCTAGCGCCTCGGGCTCCCCGGCAGTCTCAGCAATGATGATGGGCGTGTGCATGTGGTCGGGGTGCACAAAGAGTCCGAGGCCGTCGTGATCGTGAACGGCATCGGGCAGGTCGTCTGCGGCCGAGTACGCGGTGTTGAAGGCTGAGAACGACGAAGCACTAGCACGACTTGCCTTCCGCCAGAGCGCATTGCGGAGGGCAGCGAGTATGTCAGCGGTGGCAGGATCTCCTGAGCTTGCGCAAGCTGTTCCGATGAGCATGTCGCCGCGGACGCGGACCTGGTCGCGGGTGGCGGCAAAGTACCAGGCCAGCTCGGCGGCGGCCGGTGAGCCACCCGGCGCGTCGAGAGCCTTCTCCGATCGCGCGTCGGTAGTGAAGCAGAGCGCGTCAGCAAAGTTATCAGCGGCATCGGCGCCGAGGATGTCCCTTGCCGAACCGCGGAACGACATGGTGCGGACCCGCGGCTCGCCGGATGGCGATACTGTAGCGAGCGGGACGAAGCGGGCCATCGGCCCGACGACTGGCATCAGTAGCAGTGGTGAGTAAGCGGAAGGGGAGAGGAAGATCGTGCTCCGGTTCGCTGTGTGGGAAAGGCGAGTCGTACCGCGCATGTTGGCCGCAAAGATCCGCGCGAGCGTCGCTGGGTTCATTGCCTTGTGGACAGAGAGCAGTGGAGGCAGGTGTGTGCAGGCGGGCTAGTTGGGCTGGAAATGGAAGGGTATGTCAGCCACAGGCTGGCAGGGGAGTCAGTGGAGTAGAGGAGGGAGAGTGATGATAGCAGTCGGCGGTGAGGGGAGGGGGGGGGGGGGGCAGATGGTGTCTACGGGTTAACCCTTAGCGGTGCGGTCGTTCGGACGCGTTGTCGCGCGTCTCAAAGTGAACAACTCGATGATGCCCGACTTCCAGGTCACCGACCGACGCTGCGCGACGCCTGCTTGGCCTGCGGCTTGAGATGAGAGGCGTGCCCGCACGTGACGGCGGTGACGGACGCATGGAAGCATGGGCGAGGGGCACGAGGTGCCGTACGGTGCCGATCCGGAGGAACGGTGGGCGCGGACGGTGCGGAGCTTGTTGTTGACGACCCGGACGACCGGGAAGGAGAGCATGACAGAGTTGACCACAGCGGCCGGGCGGGAGAGTGCGAGGACGTCTTGCGAAGGACGAGCTTTCCGGTCGGCGTGGCTGCGCAAGTGGTGGCACGCCATCTTGTACTGGATGCTGGATGTCGCGCTCATCAACGCGTACGCGCTCTACGCTGACGCGAGCTCACGCCCTGCCATGACTCGCGTGGCTTTTCTCTACGACATCATCGACGCCCTCGCTCCAGCACCGACGGCGCCAGCTCCGCGCTGTCGCGCAAGCGGAAGCGTCCCTCTGCAGCGGCTGCTCATCATCACCACCTTCCACAACAAGCCGCTCTGCGATGCGACTGCCTCGCCTGCCGGAAGCTTCACGGTAAGCGATCGCGGCCGCGGAGTTTTGCGCCGCGTGCGGCGTCCATCTCTGCATCGCCGACTGTTCTCTGTTGCAGCCCACCAGTGGCCACAACAGCCATTAACACATTGTACTACTCTTTTACCGCGATTGATGGACGTTGCGACGTCTGTGGAGCGTCGCGGAGCGCGGCTTGTGCGATGAACAAATTTGTCCATTCCGTACCGTAAAGGGTTAAGCGCGCGAACGAGCGTAGTAGCCTGCACGATGGAGACAGCAGTGGGTAGAGATTGATGAGTAGAGATAGAGTGTGTGTAGAGGGAAGGAGGGGGGAGAGAGGGAGAGAGAGAGAAAGAGAGAGAGAGAGAGATCGCGGCAGACGTACCCAGGCCGGCGCAGATGGCGAGGAAGCCGAAGATCTAAAGATACAGAGAGAGAGAGCGGAAGATTTGACATCGCAGGACACATCCGAGTGAGTAGGGGTAGGAATTGCGCGGTAGAGGGTGATGGATATGCGCGCGCGTGTGTGTGTGTGTGTGCGTGCGCAGCAGGAGGATGCGGTGTGTGGGCCAGCGGTCGCACGTGACGAAAAATCGAAGTGCGGCGGCCGGAAGCAGGGAGTGAACGGCGCGTGTATGTGTGGGGAGGGTGTGGATGGGAGAGGGTGTGGAGGAGATTGGATGGTGTTGCAGTGGCTATGGGGGTGGCATGGGGTGTACGGAGGGGCTTGTCCGGTTGTCGGGGAAGTGCACAGGGTGGAGCATGGTGGTGGTGGCGGGACGGCAGGGATGGGCAGGTGACAAGAGTCACACGGGCGAAGGGTACAGGCAAGGGGAGAAGGCAGGCAGGGACAGCAGGAAAAGAAGCGATGACATACCAGGCCAAGGATGAGGCAGATGGTGTCACCGGCGTCCCAGGCGTCAGCAGGCTGTGCGAAGGCAAGGACAACCGCAACGAGCAGCGCAAAGTAGACAAAGTTCATCGTTGGCAAACGACAAGTGTGGCTTGATAAGATTGTCAGCAGCTGGGGCGGGGCAAGGGGGAGGCGGCTTGTCAGGTGGGCGGTGGCGATGGGGACTGGGATGGGCGGACACGAGGGTTATGGGGAGTATACTTGACTCGGTGGTCCGGGCAAGTGACTTGTGCGTGGAACCAGGTGGGAAGTATGGCTGCAGAAGAGTTTTCGCTGCCGTATGTGGACACTGAGCTGGAGGCCGGGGCGGGGGTGGTGGATGCCGAGCTGGCAGCCGAGTATGCGGCGGTGCCGTATGATGCACAGGCGTACGCGGCAGCACTGCCTCCACTGCCAGCATGCATGGAGAACGGCGGCGGAGGTGCGGTGGCGCTTGAGCCGCGGCTGGACTTGTCGCGGTACTCGGTGCCGGAGCCGGCGACGGCCGAGGAGGTCGGGCCGGCCGTGGGAAACGCGGCGGCGGTGCTGGAGATTGCCGGGGCGCGGCTGATGAACGCCGAGCTGGGCAAAGAGCACGCGGTGGGCGAGTGGAAGGCGGCGGTGGAGCAGAAAGAGGCGTTGATTGATGCCATGACGGCGGCACTGAAGCGAGTGGAGGAGGAGGACGAGAAGGTGAACCGGGCGCGGGCCGAGGCGCAGCTGGCCAAGGCCGGCAAGATCCGCGGGCTGGAGAGCGAGTATCAACAGCTGGTGATGAAGAACGCCGCCATTGCTGAAGCCGTGGACAACCTTCGCGAGCGAATGGTGGGTGTGGCGCCCAAGTTCAAGACACTGTATGTGTTCGAGTCGCCGGTGGCCACTCTGGTGGAGATCAAGCGGACGGACGCACCAGCACATGTCACCGACAAGGGCCTCATCTACCATTGGGTGGTCATCGGTGGAGCGCAGGCCGGCGAGGCTGGACCCGGGCCGGTCTCCGCGCCGCAGCAGGTAGTCAAGATGACGTTCGAGGCCATGCCGTCGGCGACGTCGCGAACGTTTGGCGAAGCGTTTCTGGAAATGGCCAGCGACTTTAGCAGCGCACACCTGCGTTTCCGGGTCGCCGGCGCCCAGACGATCGACCTTGTCGCGCGGCAGGGGCTCGACGATCTGTCGTCGATGATTGTGGCTGCGTGGCTCTCGCAAATGCCCTGGCCGGCAAGCGAGTGAGAGCACCGTAAAGGGTTGACACAGGCAGAGAGGAAAGCATCCTCGCCCTCTCTGCCTTCCCATAATCCGCCTCCCACGCCTTGAGCAGAGCAGTGGTCGGTTGTCGTCGGTGCACAAGGCCGAGCCAACTACTTCCACCAGCTCAAATGATGGCTCTGATCCCGTGCCGATAACGCGCGGCGGCACATTCGTCACCGTCGTCGTCGGCTGACCGAGCAATGGCTGGCCGTCACTCGACGACTCGCACCAAGCCTCGGCCTCGGCCACAGCAGCAGCGCCAGCCCGCCGCGGGGGGTCAGCAGCATCGAGGGGCCAACAACTTGGGCCTCAGGTGGCAGAACTCGGATTCTGGAATACTGCAGCTGTGGATTGGAGACTGTACAAGGGGGTAGTGTGTGTATATAGTAGAGTGGTAGTGAAATAAGATTGGCCATATCTTGCAATGAGGTTGGTGGGGTCGTGTGCGGGGTCGGGCGGTCGAGGGCTTGCTCAACCGCCTAGGCAAAACAAGCCGACGCGGAAATGAGCCGAGGTCGATGGGTATCGATGACAGCGATATTGGTACTGGTGATAGTGTGAGATGTATGATGACCTTGGGTGTGGTCGCGGGTTGTGTAGCTGGTAGTGGGAATGAGCTAGGTGGTGATGAAGGTGGGCCTGATCGGGCGAGCGGGCGGCGGCTGGCGGCTGATGGTCGGCGAGGCGGGGGCGGCAAAGGGGGCTGGGTCGAGGCTGGGTGGATCGAGATTGCTGTTGGTTGGTGGATAAGCAGTATGGCATATGATGGTTGAGGGTTGTGGGTGTCAAGGTCGGGGGAGAGGATGGGGGTGAGGTAGAGCGAGGAGAGGAGGAGGAGGAGGAGGAAGAGGAAGCGGGGTGCGCGATGGGATGGTGGTAAGGATGCCCAAGGCATGTGGGTGGGCTTGTGGCTGGAATGATTGTTATATTGGTGGAGTAGGAGGTGAGGGTCGTGGTTTGTGGTGACGGGTGGTAATGAGTATGGTAGGGGGGGATGAGGGGGGTCGTGACGTGGGTGACGGGACGGGCGAAGGGGTGGTGGGTATGGCGATTGGGCTTGAGCATTAATGAAGGTGATTATGATACGGCTGATGGGTGTGTGTGGGGTGTGGGCGATAGGGGCGGCGGGTACTTGGCCGGCAGAGGGAAGGCGGCGGACGTTAATTGAGTTGAACGTTGAATTAATTGAAGAAAAGCCGGAACCAGCATCAAACGAGGCAATGACGTCCACAACAACAGCCAGAGGTCAAACATGACATTCACAGCACACACATGAGAAAGTCAAGAGGGACTGAGTAAAGCTGTCAGGCAATAGGATGGACTCGGGTGACGTTGAGGTCGTTGAGGCAGGGCGCGGTTGATCGATCAGATCTGCAGATCAACCATGACCACGACACAACAAGGTCAACACAAAATACATTGCATGCACAACTATCGATCATGCCCAACTACACCAAAGTTGAGAATCGATAGTGTAGTGAGCAAGGCCCGATGGTGGATGTGGAAGTCAAAATCGAAGAAAACAGGAGAATCAAGAACAATTGAAGCACGACGAATAATGATACAAAGCAACAACACGAGCGAAAGGAATGATGAATGGTGATGCATGTCAATTGTGGTCAAGCATCGAAAGCAACAGCGACCAAAGCAGAACATGAAAGCAAACAATAGCAACAACAAAGCATGTGGAAACATGAACGGCAAAGAACAAGGAACATGGATAGCCACCAACAAGAGAAACAGAAAGAATGGAATGATCAAAAAACAATAATCAATGACAATCAATTGAACATCAAACCAATCGAACGAGTGACAAGTGGCGAATCATGTAATTGTTGAATAACATTCATGTCACACACCAACCCGCACATGCGCCTCGGCCGAACGAGTGACACGGGCAAGTGTCAATGGGGGGATCGAGATTGTAAATCACCATCAAAGACTCAATTGACGCCCGTGCACAGCCATGCGCATAGTGGGGTGGTGGATGAGTATGGTGAGGTGGGTGCGAATGTGGATATGGGTCATGGATGGGATGCGAAGGGGTGGCAAGAGGGCAGTGAGTGGCAAGTGGAGTGAGTGGTGATCGGTGGGGAGAAATGGAGTGGGGCTAGGGTTGATGAGGCATCAGCTAGGGTTGACGAGGCATCAGCTAGAGTTAGGGTTAGGGTTAGGGTTAGGGTTAGGGTTAGGGTTAGGGTTAGGGTTAGGGTTAGGGTTAGGGTTAGGGTTAGGGTTAGGGTTAGGGTTAGGGTTAGGGTTAGGGTTAGGGTTAGGGTTAGGGTTAGGTTCCATTTAGGGTTAGGGTTAGGG
>NW_013657611.1:0-4360 GCF_000142905.1 Thecamonas trahens ATCC 50062
TTATTCGTTATGCTTGATTTGTTCTGGACTTCCCTGTTTTCATCGACCTTGACTTCCACATCCACCATTGGACATTGCTTACTACACTATCTATTCTCAACTTTGTTGTCGTTTGTCGTGGTTAATAGTTGTGCATTCAATGTATTTTGTGTTGACCCTGAGGTGTCGTGGTCATGGTTGATCTGCAGATCTGATCGATCAACCGCGTCTGACTCATCGACCTGAACGTCACCCGAGTTCATCCCATTGCCTGCTAGCTTTGTCCAGTCCCTGTTTGCTTACTCATATGTGTGTTGCGAATGCTATGCATGATCTTTGGTTGTTGTTGTGGACGTCATTGCCTCGTTTGATGCTGGTTCCGGCTTTTCTTCAATCAATTCAACGTTCAACTCAATTAACGTCCGCCGCCTTCCCTCTGCCGGCCAAGTACCCGCCGCCCCTATCGCCCACACCGCACACACACCCATCAGCCGTATCATACTAACCTTCATCAATGCTGAAGCCCAATCTCCATACCTACTACCATTTCGCCCGTCACGACCCCACGTCACGACCCCCCTCATCCCCCCCTACCATACTCATTACCACCCATCACCATCAACCACCACTCCCACCCCCTACTTCACCACCATCACTTCCATCCCAGCCACAGCCCCCACCCTCATTTCGTGGCCATGCCCACCACCATCCCATCGCGCACCCCTCTTCCTGGTCCTCCTCATCCTCCTCCTCTCCCCGCTCCATCTCACCCCCATCCCCATTCCCGACCCTGACACCCATACCCCTCAACCATCACAAGTCATACTGCCGATCCTCCAACCAACAGCATTCTCAAACCACCCATCCCCGACCCAGCTCCCTCAGCTGTCCCCTCCTCGCCGACCACCAGCCGCCCAGCCGTCGCCCGCTCGCCCGATCAGGCCGACCTTCATCACCACCTAGCTCCTTCCCACCATCAGCTACGCAACCCGCGTTCACGCTCAAGGTCATCACCCGCCGCATACTATTACCAGTACAAATATCGCTGTCGTCCATACCCATCTACCTCGGCTCCCTTGCGCGTCGACTTGTTTGCCCTAGGTGGTTGAGCACGTCCTCGACCGCCCGACCCCGCACACGACCCCCACCAACCTCATTGCAAGATATGGCCAATCTGATTTCACTACTACTCTACTACATACACACACTACCCCCTTGCACAGTCTCCAATCTATAGCTGCAGTATTCCGGAATCCGAGTTCTGCCGGCTCAGGCCCAAGTTGTTGGCCCTGTGTCCCTTCGATGCTGCTGACACCCCTGCCCCGGGCTCATATCCGACCCCCACTCCCTACCATCTCCACCCACAACCATCACACCCACACCACACGTACGCACCATCCTTGCAAACATAGCCATCCACTTCACGTGCGCCGATTTTCACATCAGCCGACGCCAACCCGTTAACAGCATCGCTGCTGACCGCCTGCTGCTCGCCGCCGACCGCCGCCCGCCGCCGACCGACCACCGCCGGCACCACCGAGAGCAAGCTAGCCATGCACAGGGCATTGGAGACGATGCATAGAGATAGCCACATCAATGGCAATGACTAACAGTTGGCCCTTCAACCCAATCCTCCCCTCCCTCCTCCGACCTTGCCCATCACAGTCCCCGACGGCCTGCTCATCGCCAGCCACCCCTGCTGCCGATCACCGAGCCAGACGACGAGGCCTATGGACTGGCCAGGACGAGGAAGAACAAGAGAGGGCAAGTGCAAGCGGTTGGCAATGCAGTGGTGGGCTAGACTTGCAAGCTATGCCAATCTGATTTCACTACTTCCATATCATATGCAGACACTTCCCCCAGCTACGGTATCCCGGTATTGCTAGTCTGCACACATCCTAAAAGAATCACCTTTCTACGACGCTCGGGTCCACGCGATCATCAGCGGCTAGGAGTGCGACGACGTCGGCGTGGCCCTTCTCTGCTGCCCATCGAATGGCCAAGTTATCGTTGGCTGCGGGGTCGACACGCACATCCTTGAGCAGGACAGCAACTGTTGCAGCATTGCCCCTTCTTGCCGCCAGGCAAATAGCTGCGTTACTCGAGACGGCCGCCTCTAAATGGCCACCGGACTGAATCAGTGCCACAACAGCGTCATGACCGCTTTCGCTGGCAAGCATGATGGGATCCCCGCCGCCAGCAGACGGGTTGACGCGTGGATCGCTCAGCAGCAATGCCACAGTCTCGCCGTTGCCACACTGTGCCGCGAGCTGCAGCGGCTCGTTGCCACCCGCTGCAGGATCGACGCGCTCGTCCGCAAGCAGCTCTGCGACAGCAGCCGTATGCCCACCGCAGCACGCCGCATTCACGGCCTCATTGTCGCACGCGGATGGGTCCACACCGTCGACGCCTAGAAGTATCGCCACACACTCAGCATGTCCAGCCTCGGCAGCCCGCCGGATGGCGAGGTTGTCATCGGCAGAGCTATCGACCGCAGGCTCACGCACCAGCCGCTCGACAACGTCGACGAGGCCCATGCCGGCGGCGACTTGCATCATGCACGTCTTCTCCTTGTCGTCCGCCACCTCGGCCAGCTCCATTGCCAGCTCACCAAGCGCTCTTCCGCCGCAAGCCACGATCGCGCCTACGCCCAGTTGCCTACAGGGCCATTGCCACTGGCTTCCCATGACCATATCACCCTCGCGGAATGCAGCTGTCACGCCTGTGCGTCCCATCGCCAGAGCCAGTGCCTTCCAGTCGTCGTCGCCGTAGTCCTGGGCCTCGAGCGCGGCTACCACCCGGTGGCTGGAACCACACGGCTGGGCGAGCCATGTTGCACGAGCATTCTCGGTCACCTGCGTCAACGCGAACAGTGCCCCCTTCCACAGCCGCAGCGCCACGCACCGGTTGAATCCCATCAGCGAGTGAGCGCGCGCCCGCGAGTGGCTGTCGCCGAGCAACGCGACATTCAGCCGCTTGCATGTCGTCGCCACCGCCACTGCGTCGCGCGCAGACAGCACGCCCAGGTTGTACACAAGGGTATGCAAGACTTCGGTACTAAGGTTGTCGAGTCTCGTCATGCTAGGTTGGAGCTAGGTGTTTCTTGTTGAACTTTGTTTAGCACGCATCAGCGACAGACCCGGCGTCGGCGACCCGGAGCACGTGCAAAACACATGCTGACCTCCACACTGCACATCGCTTGCACATTATCTGTCCACGTCTGCCACTGACACACTGCCAGCAAGCCGCATCAGCGCGGCCCGCCGTGCTCATCGAGGAGATCAACTTCGAGGGCTCCCGCTCCCGCGCCGGCACCCACGCCCACAGCATCGGCAGCGGACGAGGCGGGCTCGCTAGCTGCAGGAAACACGGTCTGCCACAGCGGGCGGAGAAAGAGCATGGCCGGGGTGAGGACGCCAAGTCGCTGATGGAGAACAAAGAGAACCGAGGCGCAAAAGACGAGAAAGGCAAGCGAGATCAGCAACCTATCTGTCGACGCCCGCTCGGTGATCCGTCGCGTCGAAGCAAACGCCTCATCAACTCCAGCATCATACTGCGAGTACACGTTGCCAACGTCGGCAATGGTCCCGGACGACGATGCAAGCAGGTCCAACGCGTTGGCTCCGCGCTCCAGCGACGACGCCATCAGCTGGCGCGTCCGTAGCATGCCTGCATTGATGGAGCGGACGCTACGAGCAACCGCGGCACGATCCTTGCGCCGCTTCTTGGCCTCATTTTCGTCTCTATCTCTATCGCTGTATCCAAGGAGCTCGTTGCGCGCCGCCACCAATCCGCGCTCGTGCCCCGCCGCAGCCGCCACACGCGCTGCACGCAGCATCGACTTGAGCCGCACGATCTCCTGTCGGTGTGTCCGGAGCATCTCCAGCTCGCCGCCAGCACTCACATTATCCCCCTCCGTCGCCGACCTTTTCTCGCTTGACTGGCTTGCGCTTGCCGCAGCCGTCAGCGAGTCTGCGAGCTTGGAGAACGTGCCTCGGGCCGAGTCCTGGGCCGCCATTGTTGCCCGCATCCGCAGGACCTCGACCTCGACCATCTCCTCCAGCACCTGCAGCTCCTTCTGAATGATCTTCATCCGCCGCGCCACCTCTGCTGGTCCCGCACCCGATGCATGGAGCTTGGCCACGGCTTCGGAGACCCTCAACTCGCGCTCGACCAGTTGCGCATGGCTCGCACGCCCACCACCACCACCACCACCACCACCACCACCACCACCACCACCACTACTACTACCACCATTACGGCCACCACCACCATCACCACTAATCCCATGCCCACCACAATGTCTGTTCATATCCACAACACCCTCCAATAAGCGTTTCAAGAGCCGTATCCCCCCCGCACCGACCCCCCCCCCCCCCCC
>NW_013657611.1:4716-29637 GCF_000142905.1 Thecamonas trahens ATCC 50062
CCCCCCTTACGCCTTTCCCGCCCGACCTGCTTGGCCTTTTCCGCTTTCCCGCCGAACCTTGTCTCCACCCCACACCCAACCATCACACACACACACACACACACACACACACACACACACCACCACCACCATGCAGCGCGTGTGGTCCCTCACGGCAGCCGACCATGGTGTAGGTGCTGTTCACGCTGTGTGGTCTCGCAATGCAGCTATGGTGGCCTCGGCAGGCCCCAACTCGTCGGTGTACGTGACCGACCGGCACGGCTCGCGCCTCGGCGCCTTCCACGTCTCGGGCGCGGTGGTGGCCATGGCCTTTGACGCCGACTCGGAGACGCTAGCGGTCATTTCCGACGGCTCGCGAGCTATCAAGTTCTGGAACTCGAACACCCGCTCCACTTCGGAGCTGGAGACCAAGATGAAGGGCCTATCGTTCATGACTTGGGCCGCTGCGGGTGCTCTCCTTGCCGTCGGCACCGTCAAGGGCAACCTGCTGCTTGTCGACCGCATCAAGGGCCGCCTCGTCCCTATTGTCGGCAAGCACACCAAGACCATCACCCACGGCGCGTGGTCGACTGACGGTGTCCTTGCTCTCGCTGCCGAGGACCGCCAGGTCACCATCTCGTCGCCGCGCGGCGACACGGTCGACTCGATGATGTTCAAGTCGCCGCCGCGCCTCCTTGCCTTTGGCGCCCGCAAGGCCGGTACCGGGTCGGCCTCGGCATCAGCTGCCACAGCCCTCTCCACCCAGCCGACACTCTCGCTCGTCATCTCGGACGCCGTCGTTGTCCTGCAGGACGTCGAGCTCCATGCCGGCGCCGTCGGAACACCGACAGAGCTCACCTTTTCGTCGGCATACGGCCCCATCGCCGCCTACGCCTGGCTCGCCGACGGCTACCTCGGTGTCGGTTTTGAGCGCGGCCACTTTGTGGTTGTCTCCACTCATGCCAACGAGCGCGACTCGGAGGTCTTCTCCGAACAGCTTCACTCGTCGTCGCTTGTCGACGTGGCGTACTGCGAGGCGACTCGCGAGGTGGCCACCGCCGGCGACGACGCCATCGTTGTCATTTCTCTCGCCTCATGGTCGGTCACGCATACCATCTCGCTGCCAGAGCTCACAGGCTGTCTCCGCTCGCTGTCGTGGGCGCCCAACGGCCAGCTCCTCACCGTTGCCACCAACCGTGGCGACGTCATCACCCACTTGACGCAGGTCCCGGTCATCGGCGCCGCCCATGGGACGCTGCTGGCCTCGCTAGCTTCGCTCCGCGAAATCGCGCTCATCCAGACGCACAAAGAGTCTGGCCTGCCCACGCCCGTCGCCCGTGCTTCCGACCTCCCGCCGGACGCGCTCTTTCTGCCGGGCCCGCGCCTCGCTGTAGACCACGAGCCGGCGCTCCTTGCCCTCGGCCCACGCCACCTTGCCGCTGGCTCGAACAACACGCTGCGCTACTACGACTGGGCGGCCTCGCCGCCGGCTTTGGTCATGGAGCGCGACTACGTGACCACCATCGAGCGGGTGGTGCTCAACGCATCGCACGCCGCAGTCCTTGCTGGCCGGCGCATCTCCATCCACTCGCTACTCTCGCCGAACGCGCCGGTTCTCTCCATTCCGGAGCGTGGCGATGCCAATGTCACGTGTGTGGCGCTCTCTGAGCAGTTCCTTGCCTACGGCACTGCCGACGGCGGCATCCACGTCGCCTTGCTCGGCGCCGATGGCGTGCCGGCGTCGGTAGCCCAGTACGCGCTGCCGGCGGGCGTCACCGCGCTCTACCCCAACGCTAACGGGACGCGCATATTTGTCCGCGACGACTCGGGTGCAGGCCATGTGTACAACCCGGTCAACGATGCGCTTGTTCCAGTCCCGCACCTCCCGCGAGTGCTCAGCGGTGTGCTGTGGGACCAGAATGTCCTTGATGACCTTGACGCCGTTCAGGACTGGGGCGTCTTTGTGGCGTACGATGCTGACATCGCCATAACCTATGCTTACTTTCCACTCACCGTTCAGGGCGCGACGGTCGAAAAGGTGGCTGTCACCCACTTGCCGCGTGGCCACGTTCCAATGCTCCTCCGCTCCGGCTCGCTCGTCACGCTCTCGGCGTCCGGCACGCCTGCGCACGTTGTCCTCGCCTCGCACAACGCGCTCGGCGCCGACGCCGCTCCGCTCGAGGCCTTTGAGCAGAACCTTGCGCTCGGCCGGCTGTCGGCGGCCTGGCGCGCTGCGGTTGCGCTCGACAACGTCGAGGTGTGGAACGAGCTCGGCTCGGTGGCGCTCGCTCAGCTCGATGTCGAGCTCGCTACCCAGGCCTACCGCCAGATCGGCGACGCCGGCATGGTGCTGTCGCTCGAGGGCCTGGCCGATCTGGAGGACCGCTCGCTGCTCGCCGGCTACGTCGCCATGTTTTTGGTGACTATGACCGCGCGCAAACGCTCTTTCTCGCCTCGACCAAGCCCAAGGTTGCTCTCGACATGCGGCGCGACCTGCTTCACTGGGATGCTGCGCTCCAGCTCGCCACCACGCTCGCGCCCAACGCGCTGCCGGGCATCTGCAAAGAATACGCGCAGCAGCTCGAGTTCAACGGCGAGTACGAGGCTGCGCTCAACATGTTTACCCGCGCCGCGCCTGGCCCGCCGCCGTCCGGCACCGAGCCAGGCGCACACACTTCAGCCTGCGAGGCCGGCATGGCCCGGTGCACGCTGCGGCTCGGCGACCTTTCGCGTGGCCTCCAGCTTGTGCTCGGCTCCAACTCGCCGGCGCTCTGCCGCGACGCCGGCGCCATTCTCGAGTCGATGAAGCAGTACTCGGATGCGGCGGTGGCGTACGAGGCCGGCAAGGTGTACGACAAGGCCGTCGCCATGTACCTAGTCACCAAGTCGTTCGACGCTGCTGGCAAGCTCATGGAGCATGTCAAGAACCCACAGCTCCACCTCAAGTACGGCAAGGCCATGGAGGCGCTCGGCAAGTTCAAGAAGGCCGAGGCCGCGTACGAGGCCGCCCGCGACTGGGTCGGCGTCATCCGGGTCAACCTCGACAAGCTCGACAACCCATCCAAGGTCCTGGCCCTCGTCCGCTCGACCAAGTCGGCCGAGGGTGCCATGCTTGTGGCCGAGCACTGTCGCAAGGTCGGCGACTACGCGTCCGCCATCGAGTTCCTCCTCCTCGCCGACTGCCGCGAGGAGGCGTACAACCTCGCCGACCGCGAGGGCCAGATGGACACGTACGCGTCGCTCATCGGCAACTCGGGCACCCGTGACGAGTATGCGGCCGTCGCCAAGTTTTACACCGCCGTCGGTGACTCATTCCGCGCCGGCCAGTTCTTTGCCCGCGCCGACGATGCCCGCGCCGCCGTTCGCTCGTACCTCGCTGCCAACACCGAGGAGGCGCTGCTGGAGGTCATCAACTATGTCGGCAAGCTCCGCGACGACGTTCTCATTCATCTCGTCATCGACGACCTCTCCGGAGCGTCGGGCGGCGAGCCGAAAGACCCCAAGTACATCTACTGGCTGTACTCGGCGCTGGGCAACTTTGACAAGGTCGCCGATGTTGCCGTCCGCATTGCCGCCAACGAGCAGGAACTCGGTAACTACCGCGAGGCGCACCTCATTCTCCACGACGCCGCCACGCTGCTGCGCTCCAAGGACATTTCTGTCCCGCACCCACTCGCCCGCGCTCTCATGCTTGTCCACTCGTACTTGCTCGTCAAGTCACTGGCCAAGATCGACTCGTCGCGGGTCCTCGGCGCCCGGATGCTCGTCCGCGTCGCCGCGAGCATCTCCAAGTTCCCGGCCCACGTCGTCCCCATCCTCACCTCAACCGTCCTCGAGTGCTACAAGTCAGGCCTCAAGCGGAGCGCGTTCGAGTACGCCACCATGCTCATGCGGCCCGAGTACCGCACCAAGCTCAACGACAAGTACCGCAAGCGCATCGAGGCCATCGTGAGGCGGCCAGACAAGTCCGAGCCGCCCGAGGAGACCTCGCCGTGCGGAGTTTGCGACGCGCCGCTCGCCAACTCAGATCTCGACTGTCCGTCGTGCCGGTCGGCGCTCCCGTTCTGCGTCATGACCGGGACCCACATCGTCCGTGAAGGCTTGTGTCTCTGTCCGCACTGCGCCTTTGGTGCCCACAAGTCGATTGTCGCCAAGGGCCTTGTCGCCAATGGCGGCGCCTGCCCAATGTGCGGCAACACGTCCGAGCCGTCCGAGTGGCAAGTCCTCAAGATGGAGGAAGCCCGAAGCTGGGTGCAGGAGTGGGTGCAGTAGTGCGAGGGCTAAAGGCTGTGGAGGCGTATGTATGGTCCGAGACTGGCGGCGGCTACAGCGGGATTTCGGTCTCGGTCAGCACGAGGCCAAGCACCTTTTCCTCGGCGGCGGTCGACGCGCCCGAGCCGACCATCGACTGCAGCGTCTTGGTCATGGCCGGGCTTCGCTTAGCCTCCTCGATGAGCTGCAGCATAGCCAGCCGACCGTTGAGGTAGCGGATCGTGGCGAGCGAGTCCGGGTTATCAGCGAGGTCCTGCGGAAGGAAGCTCCAGTCGCGGACGACGTCGATGGTGTAGTGT
This sequence comes from Thecamonas trahens ATCC 50062, assembly GCF_000142905.1. Lineage (NCBI taxonomy): Eukaryota > Apusomonadida > Apusomonadidae > Thecamonas > Thecamonas trahens. The sequence goes on from NW_013657611.1 coordinate 9,267, forward strand.
GCAAACGGCGCCCAGCTGGAGGCCGACTCGACGAGCGCGCGTGCGTATGCCGAGTCGAGCGTGGCGTACCACGCACCGAGCGCGCCCGCAATCCGGTCCATGCCGCGCCGCATCATAAACTGCGTCACCTCGCCGTGCTCCTTGTGCCCGTCGATCGTCCTCGCGCGGATCGAGGTCACCACCGACGGCGCGTAGGATCCGGGCTCCTGCGCAGCGAGCAGCGCGGCGCCTGCCTCTTCCGAGAGGTCAACTCCAAGCGGCCACCCCGCGATCGGGGCAATGGCCCGACTCTCGACGTGGTCCAGGACGCCCATGGCGGCAGCGGCCACCTTGCTCTCGTCCGACTCGGCCTCGGCCGCGATGCCCAGCGCCTGGTACCGCTCCTTGAGCAGCGGCAGCATCATGCCTAGCACCTCGTTGGCCCCGGCTTGTGCCAGCGCGTTGAGCAGGTAGTCAACGCCAAGGAGCGAGACACCGACGTCGCCCTCCATCAGCGCGATGACCTGGTCGAGCGTCTGCTGCGGAGGGAGCGGGCGCCACGACTCGGCCACGTAGCCAAACACCATACCGGCCACCATCTCGTGCTCGGGCGACTCGTTCGTCCACGTCGCAGTCACAATCTCCGGGCCCAGCTCCTCCATCGCCGTCGCCAGCTCGCCGGCGTACTGCTTGTCCTCGGCCTCCTTTGCGCTCCGCGCCGCCGTCATCCATGCGATTGCCGGCTGCGGCGCCTCCTTCACCGCACTCACCAGAGCATCCACCTGGCTGCTTGCCCACCGACCATGCGCCATACCCAGCACTCTGCCCAATCCGCCAGTCAGTCGCAGCATTCTCTACCGTCTTGCGTTGAGTGTGGCCAAGTTGACCAGTGAGTCGGTCTGCCAAATCGACCAATTGCCCGATCAACAACTCGATTGTCGCGTCGTCATGGCACGCCAAGACAAAGCCTCCCCCCCCCCCCCCCCGACCGCCACGCCTAATCGTCACGCCAAGTCTACCATGCCAAGCCAGCCAGGACCTTCCGCTGCGCCCTGCCCACCTTGCCATATCGCCCGATCATCAAATCCCATCCCCGATGCCCCCCCCCCCCCCCTTATCGGCCCTGACCCAGCCCCTGATCAGTCCTTGACCAGTGCGCCATCCATCCATCTCCACAACCACAGCTCGCACTCGACTCGCGTGGCTGAGTAACAGAGGCCATGCACCGGGTGGCTACGCACAATGAGACCAAGGTGTACAATGTGTCTGCAGGCAAGTCGCTGCCCGAGTGGCTGAGTGAGGCCAAGGGCAGGAGCCTCAAGCGGGACACCGAGTTCCGCAACCGCATCGAGCTCATTCAGGACCTCGACTTTCCGTCGGCGTCCAACGCGCTCAAGCAGTCGCCCGATGGCAAGTTTCTGGCTGTCACGGGCGTCTATCCGCCGCAGTTTCACGTCTACGAGCTGGCCATGCTCTCGATGAAGTTTGAGCGCCATGTCGATGCCGAGATTGTCGACATCCTGCACCTCTCCGATGCGTGGCACAAGTACGTCCTCCTGGAGGTCGACCGCTCGCTCGAGTTCCACACGCAGGGCGGCCGGTACTACAAGACCCGCATTCCCAAGGCCGGTCGCTCGCTGGCGTACAATGAGCTCAACTGCGATCTGTACACCGGTGCCTCGGGCCCGGACGTCTTTCGGCTCAATCTAGATCTGGGGCGGTTCATGAAGCCGCTGGCGACAACCGACTCGCGCGGCATCAACGTCGTCCGCTTCGCCTCGCGCCATCAGCTGATTGCTACTGGCGGCGAAGAGGGTGCGCTGGAGATGTTCGACACCCGGTCGCAGGACAAGGCCGGGCTCGTCCAGGTCGGTGCGTACGTCGCGTCCGAGTTGGGGCTCTCGTCGATGCCGGGCGTCTCGTCGGTGACCTTTAAGGAGGACGGCCTGTCGGTGGCGGTTGGCACGACGTCAGGCCAAGTGCTGCTGTACGACCTGCGATCGGCCAAGCCTTGGCTCATCAAGGACCACCACTACGACGCGCCGATCAACTCCATTGCCTGGCACGGCGCAGAGAACACGTCCAACATTGTCTCGTCGGACGCCCGCACCATCCGGGTCTGGGACTACCACGACGGCGAGCTGATGGCGTCGATTGAGCCGGACGCACCCATCAACTCGTCGATTGTGCTCAACCACGACTCGGGCCTCATCATGTGCACCGCCGAGGCGCCCAAGGTACAGGTTTACTACATGCCGGGCCTCGCCCCGGCGCCCGAGTGGGCCTCGTTCCTCGACTCGCTCACCGACGAGCTTGAGGAGGGAGGCGCCGACACGGGTGCCATCTACGACGACTACCACTTTGTGACCGAGAAGGAGCTCAAGGACCTTGCGCTGAGCCACCTCATCGGCACCCCGTTTCTCAAGCCGTACATGCACGGCTTTTTCATGGATACCCGCCTGTACAAAAAGGTCAAGTCTGCTGTCAATCCGTTCGAGTACAAGACCTGGCGCGAGGGCGAGATCCAGCGGAAGATCGACGCCGGCCGCTCGTCGCGCCTGGCCTACCAGTCGAGCAAAGATGCTGTCAAGGTCAACAAGGCATACGCCCGCCAGATCCGCGCCACGCTCTCCGACAAGGCACTGGCCAAGCGCAAGGCCGAGCGCGGCCTGGTGGGCGTCGACCAGGAGACCCCGCTTGACGACCCGCGCTTCAAGCCGCTCTTCTCCGACCCGCGCTTCTCCATCGACACCGACTCGGACCACTACCGCAGGCTGCATCCCATGGCTGCGGTGACGGCCAAGCCTCTCGACATCCACGACGACTCCGACTCGGAAAACGACGACAACTTCCTCGAGTCGTTCCGCAACACCACGCTTGCAGACTTTGAGGGCTCGTCGTCGGCAGACCTCTCTGCTGGCGAGGAGGCCGCCATTGAGGCTGCCGAGCGCGCGCGGGCCAAGGCCCTTCGTGCAGCGTCGGCCAAGCGCAAGCGCGCCGCCAAGGCCGCCAAGGCTGCGCCGTCCGCCGACGGCGGGCAAGGGCCCAAGCTCAAGGCTGCCTCGGACGCGCTGGGCGTCTCGGCACACGAGTTCTCGGGCAAGGCGCCCAAGTCGACCGGCGACATCTCCTTTGCCTCGCGCCTCAAGTCGCGCTCTGCGCGTGCCGCTGCCACAGATTCGGACGACTCATCCTCGGCGTCGTCGTCGTCGGGCGATCCCGAGGCCGCCATCCGCCGCCACCGCAAGCGCCGCCGCACAGGCTCCAAGCGCGTCGGCAACATCACCTCCTCGTTTGCCGTCCACGAGCAGGTCAAGCAAAAGTCGGCGTCAGAGCTCGAGCAGGACGAGCACCTCAAGGAGATGCGCACCCGCAAGCGCCGCGGCATCCGCTCTCTCAACCTGCCCATGCCGCCCACCCTGGCTGCCGAGCGGTACCGGTACCGCGCGCGCAAGTAAAGTCGTCTGCCATGCCATCAGCTATCGCAGCGGGGCCTTTATGCCATCATTGCAAGTGGTCGGCTGGCTGCCGCGAGACACCCACCGCGAGGAGATGGACAAGATAGCCGAGGACGGCCAAGAGGCAGGTAAAGGCGAGGATAGGGTGCTGAACGAGCGACGGCGACTCGCGGGAGACGATACGGAACGCAAACTGCCACACGTCGGCGTAGTACGCGTACGGCCGGAACGACTCGCCGCCAAAGACATAGAGCGCGTTATCCGACGCCACCATCGAGTGCTGGTATCGCGCAATCGGGTAGCGCTCCGGCTCGCGGGCCCGAGCCCGCTTCCACTGCTTGGCGGATGCCTCGGGATTGTCGCGCGAGCCGGCCTCGACCAGCGACCACGATTCGCCCACGAGGTCAAACGCCCAAAGGTCGCCCATGCACGTGCACGTGCCCGGCTCGCAGTCGGCCCCACCAAACACCATCATGGCCGATCCCAACACCGCGGCTTGGTGGTAGTAGCGGGCCGCCGGCCGCGGCTCCGCCGGCGCGGCCACAACCCGCCAGCTGCAACTCTGGATGTCAAAGATGTGGACGTCGTCCGAGAGCCCGCCGCCGCCGCCGGCCTTGCCGCCAAACAGAACCAGGCTCCCGTCGCGGCCGGCGACAAGCGAGTGGCCGAAGCGCGCCGCCGGCGCCGTCGCCGCCGCGCACTCGAGCAGCGTCCACTTGCGGCTTGCCACCTCGTATCGCCACAAATCAGCTTGTGGCACAGCGTTGCCGTTGAGGCCGGCCGCAGCGCCAGCCTGGACCTGCGCCTCGTCAAACGCGAGGCCGCCAAAGACGTACATTGCACCATCGACGCCGGCCGCCGCGTGGTGCCGGAGCTTGGGCCCGGGCTCGCCCTCCAGATGCTCCCATGCAAATTGGCTCCCGTCGTCCGAGATGACAAACATCCACACGTCCGAGAACAGCGCACGCGCGTCGTACGCCCGGATCGATGCCCGCGCCCCACCGTCGTCACCGCCAAAGAACAGCCAAACGTCCTCGCCCGGAATGTGGGTCAGCGTCGCTGCCATTCGCGCCTCGGGCACCCCATCAGCCGACGACGCCTTGAGCGCTGCGACCTGCGCCGGCGACGGCGACGGCGGTCCAACTCCCGCCCCCGCTCCGCTCCCGCCGCTGGCTGCGCTCGCGCTCGCGCTCGCTCCACCTTTGCGCCGCCGTTCCTCGATCAGCTCGGGTGACGGCTGGACCCGGACCCACGCGCCACCCTCGATCGAGTACCGCCACGTGTTGGAGATGTAGTACGGGTTAGAGACGGCAGCCTCATACGCGTAGCCGTGGGTGATCCACAGCGACGCCGTCTTGTTGTCAAACAGCATGTCCGCGCCATACCGCACGTGTGGGCCCGAGCCATCCCGCGACGTTGGTGCCAGCTCCCTCCACTTGCCAGCTTCCGGCCCCACCATCAGCACCCCGAGGAGGAAGCAAGTCACCGCCGTCGCCGCCACCACCCCCACCAGCTGAGCACACACCACAGGATTGACGCCCATACGACACGTCCGCATCTGCACCTCGCGCACCCGCCGCAGCATCCCTCCTCTGGTGCTGCTGTTGAGTTGAGTGACAAGTCTTGACGCCCCTTCACCCCCCCCCCCCCCCCCCCCTCCTCCTCAACCACCAACGATTAACCAACGACAAAACCCAATGATTAACCGACGGCAGAGCCGGCCAACCACCAAAGCCCAATCAACGACATTAGCCATTGCTCTCCCCCACCACGCGGATCACACCACACCACGCCCCGTCAGGACTCACCTCCAGCCCCATGCGGAGGATTATCGTACTCACAGGTGCCACCGGCTCATGCAAGACAGCGGTGGCTACTGCTCTGGCTCGCAGACTCCCGCAGCTGTCGTCGCCGCTCCCAGTCGAGCTCCCGCGGCTGGTCTCGCTTGATGCTGTCCAGGTCTTCCGTGGCCCTCACATTGGCGCGGCAAGTCCGTCGCCGGAGCAGCTAGAGGAGGCGCCGACGGCGCTCGTCGCCTGTCGCGGGCTGGATGAGGGCGTCTCGGCTGGTCACCTTGCTGCCGAGGCGACAGAGGCGTGTCGCCGTCTCCTGGATGCTGGCCTCGTGCCAGTTGTTGTCGGTGGCTCGGGCTTGTACATGGACTGGTTCATCGACGGGCCGCAGGGCTCTCCGCTGGCGGACCCGGCTGTCCGGGCCCGGATCGAGGCCGAGGTCGCTGCTCGCCCTCAGTGGGAGCACTGGCTCGGCAAGGTTGCCGCAGCGTCGCCTCTCCGAGCCGAGAGGCTAGTCCGCGGCGACTGGGTCAAGATGCGCCGCGCGCTGGAGATTGTGGCATCGGGCGCTGCCGCCATCCCCGAGCCGCCGCGGACGCCGCTGGCGGAGCGGCTCGACGCCTCGGTCTGTGTCTTTAATCTACACTGGCCGCGCCTCGACCACCTGCGGCTTGTGGATGCCCGATGCGAAGACATGGTCGCCGCCGGACTACTCCCCGAAGTGCTCGACCTTGTGGTCGGCAACCGGGTCGGTTCCGAGTGGGCGCTGGACGTGCCGTACGCCGGGCCGCCGCTGGAGCCGGGCCACCACGTGGCGGCGGCCATCGGCTACGCGCAGAGCCTGCCGTTCCTCGCCAATCTGGTTGCCGATGCCAATGCCGGTGTCGCGCCCAAGATCCTCGCCAAGGCGCTGGGGAGTTTTGTCAAGGACTTTCAGGCCAAGTCGCGCCAGCTGACGCGGAAGCAGAACCGCTGGTTTGCCCGCGACGACTTTCTCTGGCTCCCGCTCGCGGAGCAAAGCCCCGATGCAGTGGCGGAAACCATTGCTCGTCTCGCGCTCAGCGATCTTGCCGACAGCGGCGGCCCGGCCAAAATGGCCGCCGCCCTCGAGGCTCAGGCCGCCGACATTGCTGCCGGCGCCGCGCCCTGGAAGAACTCTCCCGACGATCTCGCGGCGCTGCGCACGTATCAGGTCCGCCCGACGGTTCTCGGCTCTGCCGACGCGCGCGCCATGTTTGCCGACGCCGCCGTCAGACACGCGACTTTCCTCGACGGCGTTCTCGCTCGCTCTCGCTCGCCGCACACGTTGCAGGCGCTCCTTGATCGGTTTACGTGAGCGGTAGCACCCGTTCCTACTGCACCTGGCAGTAAAAGAGTGAGACTGGCCAGACGGCCTGATAGGTGGCGGCAAGACGGTAGACCGGCGTGTCCGAGTTGAGCGGGATGACCGTGTTGGCCGAGACCACCATGTACATGGCGACGCGGCTGGCGTCGAGGCCGAGCTCGAGACCGGATGGGTCGAGCATCTGAGCAACAAACTCGGCGTACTCGCCGGCGGTGGCCTCCGAGTCAGTGGCCACGACCGGATGTGCGATCTGGGGAAGGGCCGAGAGCGAAGAATACCCGTTGGGCACAGCGATGTCGACAGCCTCTTGGATGAGCATCCAGGCGTCGATGTGCGACGGCTGGAGGGCGAGGAGAACGACCGAGAACTCGATGATCGGGAGGGCGTCGACCGGCTGGCGCGAGAGCGGGAGGACCGCAAGCGGTGTGCTTGCGTCGAGGACCGAGTCGACCCGCTTCGGCTTGGGCTTGCTCGACTTGGACGCCGAGTGCAGCTCCGGCGGGTCGGGCGAGGGCGAAAAGGCGGCTCCGCGACCAAACGGAGTCCGCGCCAGCGTCTGGATGAGCTTGTCGCGCGAGGCCTCAAGCGCCGCTGTTGCGCCCGAGGTGTACGAAGACGACGCAATGATGGCCTCGGTGTCGGACCAGAGGTCGAGGCAGACCTCGTCGTGCTTGGTATCGAGCGTCACACCTGTGGGGAACTCTGATGGTGAGTAGGCAAAGGTGTACGAATACGTGTAAGTGTAGTCCGACTTGAACTCGATGCGGACCCGCTTGCCGGTCTGCGACCGCCGCTTGGTCCGCTTGGTCCGCTTGGCAAGCCGCGAGCCCGACATGTCGGTGATGCCAAACTGCGAGCGCGCCGGAGCCGGTGACCACTCTGAGTAGTCGGGCGACGGCGAGTCCGAGTCAGTGTACGACGATGCCGGCGGCGACGGGAGGACCTTACGCGGCCGGCCGCGCCGCCGCGGCAGCGACACCACTTTGCGGAGGTATTTGGACTTCTTGCGCCGCCGCCGCTCTTTCTGCTTGTTGTGGTAGTGCTTGTGGATGACCGGCTCGCCCGGCGGGAGGATAAAGACGCCGCCCTCGGCGAGCCGGCTTGCCGTTCTCGACGGGACGTGGCAGTACTCGTCTCCGATGCCCCACCGCGACGCGGCTACATACACAAGCTCGGGCTTGGGACCCTTGCGCGGTGGCTCGTCCTCGGCCCGAGACGCGCTCGTCCGCCGCGCCTGCTCGCGCCCGCGTCCACGCCCGCGCCCGCCGCGCCCGCGCCCGCGCCCGCGCCCGCGCCCGCGCCCACGTCCACGCCCGCGCCCACGCCCAGACCGCGAGCCCGGCCCGTGCAGCGGCTCCTCGAGCTCTCCGCGCTCTTCAGCGAGCGCCTGGAGAATGCGGGCCTGCGAGACACGGGTCGACTTGGTCTCGGCCTGCCGCTCGAGACCCTTGCGGACCGACTCCTGAAAGGCTGCCAGGTTGCCCGAGACCACCTTTTCGATCTTGGGCTGCATGCCAGACTCAAACTCGTCCACATCGCCCACAACCGTCTTCAGCAGCGCGTCCACCCGCTCGTCGGCCCGCGTCGACCGCTTCGATGGACACGGGTTGCGGCATGTCGGGCACTCGCGGTTGGCCAGCCGCAGCGACTTGCGGATGCATGTATCGCAGAATCGATGCATGCAGTCCTTGGCCACTGTGCACGAGTGGAAGAGCCGGAGACAGATCGAACAGGTGAGCAGCTCGGCGACTGCTGACCACGCCACCGTCGACACATGGTCCTCGTCCTCCACCGCAGTTCGCACGGCTCCCCACCGAAGCTGCACTGCCCGCTCCTGTGGGCTCAGTCCATCATCGATCCCAGCGCCCTTGCTCCCGCCCTCGCCGCCGCTCCCGCCGCTCCCCTCGCTGTTGTCGTCGACACCGCTGTCGTAGGATGACGAGTACGAACGGACGTCAAAAACCGAGTCGTCGAGGACAACGACCTCGGGTGCTTCTTCTGCCATGCCTAGAGTAAAGACCAGCCAAGAACCCTTCCCACGTCTGTTGCTTGCTACCACACTGCACTATGTGCTCAAACTGCTTCTCGCTCTTCTTGCCTACCGCGCTCCTGCTCGCCGAGCCGCCGCAGACAAATGGTGACGTTGGCGGTAATTCTTGCGCCAACAAAAATCGTTGTCGCCACCCTCGTTCTCCAAACCCCCGTGGTGAGACAGCCCACCAGCCACGACTGCGCCTGAACGGGCTCGCCTGTTCCCTCTCATCACACATGCCCTCTCTACAACGATACTCTTCCCCTCCCGCCTGGTTCCCGACTTCAAAAGCTCCTTCTTGCCGCCGTATCGCTTCCTTGCGCAATGGCAACGGCGCCGCCCTTTTTCGCCACTCACCAATAATTCCCCCCTTCTTTCGCGCGTGCCTCGAATGGCCAACAATCCTCGAACGTTCCAGACTCTTGCTGAGCTTCGCGGCGAATTGCTGCAGCCGACTTTTTTTTTGCCGCTCGTTGACACTCGCCCATCCGGCTACCATTTCCCCGGCCCTTCCCTTACATCCCTTGCGGCGCAGGCTCCGTCTTGTACCTACACTGCACCGCGCAGTGTAGCGCATGGATCTCTCCTCCTCTCGAACTCTCCCAACGTAGCCAAATCGTCCCTGCACCTCACCGCCGCCCTTGACCGGTACACACCAAGCGTGCCAGCCAGTCGCCGCTCGGCGACTGTCGCTCTTCAATAACCCCGTTCGCCACCTCACGCATTTATCGAATGGCGGATTCTGACGAAGCGACACCTGCTAGCGGAGCGCCTCAGTTGGGCGAGAAGCCCAAGCCTGGCGGCGGCAAGCCAAAGCCCAAGCCGCCTCCTCCTGCAACCAAGCCCAGGCCTGCTGCTCCTCCTGGCACAAGGCCCAAGCCTGGTGGCGGAAAGCCCAAGCCCAAGCCCAAGCCTCCTGCAACCAAGCCCAGGCCGCCCGTTGCAAGCCGTCCGCAAGCCAAGCCGGGTGCGACCAAGCCTACTAGCGACGGCGGCGACGGCAACGACAACGACAACGACAACGAGAACGACGCTGCATTGACGCTGCCGCTGGACTTGCTGACGACAACGGCAGCGAGAATGCTGATGCCGCCAACGACGACGACGCTACTCCCGACAACGGCAACGACGACGTAGACAACGGCGGTGACGCAGACGCAGACGCTGTCGTGCCCGCCGCTGGCTCTGGCTCCGGCTCCGGCTCCGGCTCCGGCTCCGGCTCCGGCTCGGCCTCGTCCGACAGCTCCTCCGACAGCTCCTCCGACTCGAGCTCGGACTCGGACTCGGACGGCGGCGACGAGAGCGAGCCGGTGGCGGTCATCCGGCCTGTCGACGAAGACGCGGACGAAGCGCCTGCGCCAAACATGGCTGCGCTGCTGATGGCGCCGCAAATGACACGTGAGCGTCGCGATTCGTCGCGGCTCGACGCCACCGAGGTCGACGCTCTCCGCGCCGAGTTTGAGTCCATGGCCGAGGCCGAGTCGGACGGCGAGGCTTCGGGCGCGGGCTCGGACGACGAGCCGTCCGCGTCGGCGCCAGTGTCAGCCCCGGCCACGCCTGAGACCAACAAGTCGCTGACCAAGAAGGAGCGCAAGGCTGCCGAGAAGGCCGCCAAAAAGGCCGCCAAGGAGGCCAAGAAGGCGTCCAAGGCCAAGGACAAGGCCAAGGCCAAGGAGCCCTCCGTCGAGCCGCCGAGCCCGGCCAAGCCTGCACCTCCGGCCACGCCGGAGCCCAAGCCTGGCAAGATCTCCAAGAAGCTCTGGCTCCAGGCCTACAACGACGTCCACCACCTTCCGTTCTTCCGCCAGCTGGCGACCGGAACCGTCGCCTTCAAGCCGCCCAAGGGCGCTGACGTCGAGATCGACTCGTCGTTCCGCCGCCTCTGGTGGCGCACAGAGGTCTCGGGCACCGATCTCTTCCACAATGCCGTCACCCACGTCTCCACCTTTGTCCCGCCGGGCCGCGACGCTATCGTCGCCGACCTCCCGCCCGGCTTTACCTCGACTGTCAACCGCTCCATGGCCAAGTACATGTAATGCAGCGCTACCCACAAGCTAGCCCTCCAGCGCCGCCATAAACTTGCGATCGCTCTTGAGCTTGCCGACAAAGCCGCGCTCCCACTCGGAGGCGTGTAGGACGTAGAGCTGGAGAGCGGCGCGCGCGTCCTCAAGCGGCGAGTGCGCCGCGCCCTGGATGGTGATGCCCAGCCGCTCGCGGACCAGATCCTGCAGCCGCCGCGCCTTGTTGACTCGCGAGCGGAAGGCCGGGTACGTCGACGTGTCGCGGACAAGGTGCGGCTTCGGGTGGATGCCGAGGACCCGAAAGTCGTTGTCCAGCGCGTGGCCGATCACAACCTTGTTGGAAATGAGCTCACGGACCTCCTCGCGAATCTGCTGCACGCTCCGTGCCCCGCGTAGCATTGCCGGCGTGATGCCCGACACAAACGTCCGGTAGTTGGTCACCGTCTCGGCTGGCTTCACGCACTCGCAGAAAAGCATCTTGCCCTCGGCATCACAGACGGCAACTTGCGCCAGCCGCGACTCGTCGCGGGTGCCCACCCCGACCATCTCGCAGTCGATAGCCACCACCCGCGACATCACCTGCGATACCCACCGGTCAAACCCGGTGGCCTTCTTTGGGCTACCGCCTCCATCGCTCTTGCCCGATCGCTTGCCGCTCCGCCCGCCCTTGAGCCCAAGCGACGCCTGCAGCTGCTTCCAGTTGCACGACACGCCGCCGCTACTTGCCGCGCTGCCTCCACCCAGTCTCCGCCCCGCCTCGGCGCCCAGCGCGCCTGACGACGACTCGGAGTCGGACCCGTCCACTATATGCCTCTTTGCCCGCTTGTGCGCGCTTCCGGGCTCATCGCTGCCCGTCCGCCGCTTCCGCTTCAGCACCCGCACTGTGGCCAACCCAGATCCGTTTCCCGTCTCTGACTCCTTGGCCTTGCTCTTGCTCTTGCTCTTGCTCTTGCTCTTGCTCTTGTCCTTGCCCTTGCTCTTGTCCTTGCCCTTGCTCTTGTCCTTGTCCTTGCCCTTGCCCTTGCCCTTGGCCTTGGCCTTGCCCTTGCCCTTGCCCTTCCCCTTCCCCTTGCCCAGCTGTGGCGCCCCAACCCATCCATCCATCCCACCGCCCGCCTCCACCAAGTCACTGGCCACCTCCTTCCCCTTTCCCTTGCCCTTGCCCTTGCCCTTGCCCTTGGCCTTGTCCTTGCCCTTGCCCTTGCCCTTGCCTTTGCTCATCTCAGAGAGCACAGTTACCCCCATTCGCGCTCATTCCCATCCCCATCACCGTCCCCATCCCCATTACCATCACCATCACCATCACTGTCCCTCCTCCGCCTCATCGTCGCGCTACTCACGGCACACTCTGCACGCGCGCCGTATCACGACCACTGCCCGAAAGTACTGCTGGTATCGACGCCAAGGGTGGCGGGTGCGCCTTCGCCCGCTGTTGCCACACCCGGGCCTTCGGGCTGTCCCGCTCTGTCCCGGCAGAGGCTTGGAGGGTGAGCTCCTGGCGCAAGCCAATTCCAGTGCCTGCCCACCCGCCACGCAAACTCGCCCATGCAACACACTCTACCTCGTTACACCATGTCATCAACTATAGTCGGAACGGCAACAACTCTCAAGTCCCCACAGAACCGCTTCTGGCACCCTTGCCGTCGCCAAGCGTTTGTGCGGCCCAGTGGTGCGTTTGCCGGGACAGCGGCTCACGGAATAAATCGGAGCGAACAAAAACGATTGTTGTTCTCTGCAACGAACAAATCAGTGGTTCAGCTACCTGTCTTCCGCTCTGCCAGCACGGACATTGTCCCGCTTCGCCAACGACAGACAAACACCCCCTCCCTACCAGCGCATCGACTCGCCGGCTATCCTCTACCATGCGTACGCACACCATGCTGCCGATCATCGCTGGAATTGTTCTCCTTGCCTCGCTGGCCCTTCCAGCGCTCAGCTGCGACATTACAGTTGCGGCTGGCGGCATTGATCCGTCGCTGCGGCCAGCTCTCGCCAACGCAGTCGCTGCTGGGCGTGACTATGTCATCTGCCTCCAGCCCGGCACTTTCCACTCGTGCGCCTTCTTTGGACAGGCTCCGCTCCTTGTCGACGCCTCGTACGACATCACCATCCGTGGTGCGGGTAAGACGTCGACCGTCTTTGATTGCCAAATCGATCCCTCCATCACGGCCTCGCTTTTTGAGCTGCGGCCCGCAGTCGACGGCGTGACCATTACCTTTGAGAACTTTTCCATTCTCGGCTTCAAGGCTGGTGTTCTCTCCTCGCTCTTTGACATCGAGACCACGGTCACCGGCTCCTCCTTTGTCTTTCCAACATCTACATGAAGGAAGGCCAGGTGACGGCCGGTAACACCTCTCCATTTATTTCGGCCGACATCCAGGGTCTCTCCTCCTCCATCACCATCGCCAACTCTGAGTTTGAGGACTGCTCGGCCGTCGGCTCCTCGGGCGTGGTCCGTATCTCGTCCGAAACCGCCTCGTCGGGCATCGCCCTCTCCGTCACCGACACCACCGCCACCGGCTGCGTCGGCAACGGCGGGCCGGGCTTCCTCCTCATCTACGGCTACTCGGGCGACACCAACCAGTGCACCATCAACGCCGCCGATGTCACCATCACCGACAACACCGCCCAGGCCTCGCCCTTTTCCGGTGCCGTCTTTACCCACGCCTGCTTCCTCAACCTCAACCGTGTGGTCATGGAGCGCAACTCGGGCCACTCGGCCGGGGCTCTCTTCGCCTCCATCCCTGCTCCGCTCCGGGCCGACCTCAGCGTTGTCGACTCGACGTTCCGCGACAACACCGGCCTCGAAGTCGGCGGTGCCATCACAACCTCGGCCTGGCTCAACGTCACTCGCTCTACCTTTTCCGGCAACCGCGGCGTCGAGGGTGGTGCCATCCAAACCACCTCTGAGTTCCCGCTCTTCGTGACCCACTCGACCTTTGATGCCAACACCGCGTCGGACGACGGTGGCGCCCTCTTCTCCTACGGCGAGGCCACTCTCCGCGATGTCACCATGAGCAACAACGTCGCCAAGTTTAAGGGCGGTGCCTTTGTCGCCGTCTCCGACTCGTGGCTCGAGGCTTGCACCATCACCGCCAACTCGGCCACCAACCACACCTCCGAGGGTGGCGGCATCCACTCGACCCTCGGCACCCTCTCGCTCTGGTCATCGAGCCTTACCTCAAACTACGCCGACCGCGGCGGCGCGATCTACTCGAACTCGCCCATCAAGCTCAACCAGGTGACCATGACAAGCAACTCGGCCCGCGTCTCTGGCGGCGGACTCTACGCCACCGGCGAGATTGCCGTCTCCCACACCACCATCTCCAACGGCGCTGCCGGCGAGGAAGGCGGCGGTGTGTGGATCCAGCAGGTCCGCGATGATGCCAACTTTACTTCGGTCGACATCACCTCCAACTCGGCCGCCGCAGGCGGTGGCTTCTACGTCCTCGGCTCGGAGCTCGCCCAGGTTCGCCTCATCGACGTCGCCATCTCGGATAACGAGGGCTGGCGCGCCCAGTCGGGCGCGCTTCACGTCGAGGACGCTGACGTCTACACCGCCAGCTCGGTCGTCTGCGCCAACAAGTCGCCGTCGTGCTCGCTCAACGTGTGGTGCACCGCACGCGCCCGGACAACCGGCCTCGCCAACGGATGCCGCGTCCGTGATACTTGCTCGCACGGCGCCTCCGTCTGCGCCAAGCCCAACCTCGGTACCGAGCCTTGCTCTGAGTGCTGGCCCGGATGGGAGGGCCCCTCGTGCGACATCCGCACAAACTGCGCCGCACCCAACTTTGGAGGCCAATGCGCGCTCGGCACCGTCTGCCAGCAGTGCATGCCGGGCTTCGCCTTTGAGGACGATCGCAAGGTCAAGTGCACTCGCTGCTCCGAGCTTCCGTTCCCGGCCTACGTTGCCTCGTCCGACGCCCCTTGTGCCGCCTGTGACCCGTCGTGCGCCTCGTGCGATGGCTCCTCCACACAGTGCACGGCCTGCGCCCCGGGCTACAACGCCCCGATGGGCCTGCCCGGCCCATGCCTGCCGCCCTCGCCGCCGCCGCCGCCGGCTCCCTGCCCCGGCGACATTGTCCTCGACGGCTGCGGTGTGTGCGGCGGTGACAACTCCACGTGTGCAGGATGCGACGGCGTGCCCAACTCGGGCCTCGCCGTCGACGTCTGCGGCATCTGCGGCGGTGACGGCACCTGCCCGCCCGCCGCCATCAAGGCATCGCCCAACACTGCAGCCGCAGCCGGTATCGGCATTGCTGCCACCGTCGGTGTCTGCTGCATCATTGCTGTGCTCGTCGTGCTGCTCATGCGCAAGCGCAAGCGCGACTACGAGAACACCATCGAGCACAAGCAAATGGTCGAGTCGGACCTCGCCCCGTCTGGCCGTGTCACCGTCCTCGCCGCAACCGTCGAGGACCTCGCCTACTGGATGGAGAACTACCCAGAAGACATGCCCAAGGCTCTCGACGACGTCGCCGATGTCTACGCCGACGCCATCGTCGCCGCTGGTGGCTACCTTGCTCGCCAGGACAAGACCGATGGCTCGCTTGTCGTCATCTTTGAGTCGCCCACCTCGGCCGTTCGCGCCGCCTCGCTCATCCAGAGCTCGCTCCTCGAGGTCCAGTGGTCCGCCGCCCTCCTCGAAGACAAAAAGTACCCGCCCAAGGGCGTCCTCTTCCGCGGCCTGCGTATCTCCATGGGCCTCTTTGAGTGCATCCCGACCCGCGAGTTTGATCCCGAGACCGTCCGCATGACCTACTCGGGCAAGGACTACGAGGCCGGCCTCATCCTCGGCGCCGCCGGTGCCGGCGGCCAGGTCCTCATGGACGCCACCGTGGCTGCCACCGCCATGCGTGCCGGCTCGCGCGCCGAGCACGTCGGAAACTACAAGATCGCTCCGCCCAAGACCGGCTCCCAATCGGGCTCGTCCGACGAGGTTGACGACGACTCGGACGACTCGAACTCTTCCAACCTTGAAGACGAAGAGCACGTGTATTCGCTCTTCCAGCTCATCATCGACTCGCTCGAGGAGCGCGCAGACATGTTCAAGGACCGTCAGCTCCGCGGCCTCAAGGCCACCCAGGCCTTTGGCTACGGCGGCGACGAGGCTCTCGCCGAAGCAAACCGCGGCGACAACTTTGACGGTGACTGGTTCGACTCGGGCGATGACCGCTCGTGCGAGGACGACTTTGACCGCCCGCCGCCCATTCGCCGCAAGCCTGCCCTGAACTTTGACGCCTCCGTCGCAGACGTTCTTCGCCAGCAGAGGACCAAGCCGGCGAGCAAGACCGCCGACGACGGCGACTTTGCCTCCAAGATGCTCTCGGCCGGCAACGCCGACGACTCGGGAAGCCGCGGCAGCTCGACGCTCTCGCGCGCCATGTCTACCCGCGGCCCGCGCATGATGCCCGGTGCCTCGGTCTCAAACCTCGAGATGTCGCTTGCCCCAGGTGGCATGGGCGCCTCGCGCGCGTTTGGCTCCATGGTCCTCCCGCAAGGCCAGGGCGCCGCTCGCTCCTCTACCCAGCCGGCCCCGCTTCTCTCGGCTGCCCTTGCTCGTGCCCAGATGGCCCGCCAGGGCTCGGTTGCCCTCGGCCGCCAGAACTCGTCTGCCATGCGCCGCCAGAACTCTTCCGCCATGCGTCGCCAGAACTCATCCTCCATGCGCCGCCAGAACTCCAGGGGCGGTGTCGGTGGCGGCGGCAACTCGCTCGCTGCACGCAAGGCCAAGCTCGCCCACAAGAAGAACCAGCAGCAGCTCTCTGGTGGCGCCACGCAAGTGTAGTCCTTAAACCCATTCATCATACCTCTCTCACCAATGTCAGACGCCAGACTTTGACAACTTTGACGTCCATGCACCCAGAACGCTGATGCGCGTTTTTGCGTCGCCAACCACCCGTCCAACGCGCGCCCGCCGTCCAATGCAACAGACGGCACTCGGCCACCGCTCACTCGCCGCTCTCACTCCCACTTGCGCTCCCACTCCCACGCCAACACTCCACGCCAAACGACACTCACGCCAGCATGTCGTTTATGGGCTTCTTCGGAGGCATGGACCTCGACAAGCCCTTTTACAAGTCCCGCATGTTCATTGGCGGCACCGTCGCCTGTATTGCCCTCCTTGGCGTTGAGTACTATGTACGCGGCAGAGGCCTCCTCCCCCTCACACACACACACACACACACACACACACACACACACACACACACACACACACACACACACCACCACCACCACCACCACCCATACTCACATCCAGTCGTCGCGAACATTGCCGGATCGGGGAATCGGGGAATCGGGGTCTACGGCCGGACGGATCAACTATCAACTGGCCGACAGATGGACAACTACGGGCCCAAGCGACTGACCCCCTCAGAGAGGGCTCGAGTTGAAGAGGAGGAGTGGGCCGAGGAGGAGGCGAGACTGGAGCGGCTCAAGGCCCGCGATCCTAACCTGAGGAACTACCTCAACCAGATGTCTTCGTCCTCACCTGAGGCCACGGCTACCCGCCCGACGCAAAGCATTCTCAAGGGCGATGTCGCCCCCATCCAAGTCCAGGCCGAGTCTACTGAGCCTCAGGCTGCAAGCGGGGCATCGACGAGCTAGCCCCCTCCCCCCCCCCCCCCCCCCCCCCCCCCGCCATGCGCCCACTTATCGGCGTTCATTACTGAACGCTCCTCCGCACGTGCTGCGAGACCCACGAGACAGGCACGACCCACGGCGGGAGACTGGCCTCAAACGCATGGAGCTGCGGCGTGAGCGCCTGTGAGTGGAAGGCGACTCCGACCGCAAGCCGTCCGCCCGCCCCAGCAATCACCATCCGGACCTCGAACACGTGCTGGCTCTCGTCCCTCTCCGGGCGGGCGCTGCCGCCGACGGCATCCGTCAGATAGATAAAGTACGCGCCGTTTGCAGGCCGCGCAGGCAGCGGGTCGGCAATCGACCACTCGACAATCTCGCGCTCGGCCGGAAGCTCAACCGTGAGCGTCGCGTGCGTCGTCGCCGCCGGAAACCGGAAAACGTACGCCACTCCACCCTCAACTGCGCTGCTGGTGATGCGGACAAGCTCCGGGTTCACAAGCAGCGGCACGTTGCTCGAGTCGACCGGCACAACCTGCCCACCCGTCACCATGTCCGCAATTGGGAGGTACCATGGCGCACAATAGACACGGCCCGCCGGACAAACAAGCGTCTCGGCTTTGGCCGCGTACTCGGCAAGGCCGGCACTTGTCCCGAGAAGCCATCCGATCGAGTTGTAGTCCATGACATTGAGCCAGAGCGCCGAGCCAGGCCCGTCGGCATCGTCGCCCAGCACGTGCTGTGCAAAGACTCGCTTCGGCCGAAGCTCGGTATACGGTGAGATGCGTGGGACAAGGAGAACACCCACAAGCGTAACGCACACCAACACGCACACCACAGCCGCTGCAGACACCGTCGCCCGCTTTCGCGCCTCGGGGTACGCCCGCCCAACCGGCGCAGCCTCCATGCCGCGCGCCTCGAGTACAAGCAAGGTGAAGACCGAACCGATGACCGCCACCGGCGCACCGACCGCCACACCCATCACCACGTCTGACGGCGCCGCGGTCCCGATCCGCGCCATGAGCGGGACAAAGAACTCAAAGAGACCCAGGATCTGCACCAGCGCCACCACAAGCGCCGGCACAAGCGCCGCAAGGTGGAGCGCGAGGTATCCGAGCGGCGACCGCTCGCACACTCGCGCCACCGCCGGAATCGCCAACGCCACCGCCGGCGCCACGAGCCCGGCCACCCACAGCGCAGGAAAGAACGACGAGCCCTTGTGGCCAAAGGTAAGGCCGAGGAGGAGCACAACCCACACCCCGCGCATAATGTCGAGTCCAGATGCCCGTCCTGCCACCGCGTACCGCCGTTCAGAGCCAAACAGCGCCGCGGCTAGCACCACGTTGGCCGCCAGCGCCGCTGGCACAAACAGCACCACCAGGAGCCACTGCGAGGCAAACCACGCCATGGTGTGCCCAAACAACGGTGCGCCGAGGGCAAGCACGCTTCCCACTACCGCTGGCGCAAGCATTGTGCCGAGCATCATCCCTGCAAGTGCCATCACGTCGCGCGCAATGTGCCGCAGCTTGCCGGTAGACGGCGCGCCAAGCTTGGCAGCAATGAGGGCGAGCCAGAGAGCCGCGAGTGCAGAGTGCAGCAGCTCGGCCGAGCGAAGCGTGTAGGCCACCGTCATGAGGCCGAGGACGTCGAAGAAGACCAGCGACTCGGCGTCCCACGGCGCCTGCTCTGCGGGCGACGGAAACTCGGCGCCGAGTGCAAGCAGCGTGCCGAGCACGTTGTCGCCGGCATGCTGGAGCGAGCCCTGAGTGACAAACACCTCCTGGTCAAGTGGCGTGTGGTAGACATAACCGTTTGCCACAAACGCCATGTCGATGCCCGGCAGCTCGCCGTAGTCGCGGTAGATGCGAAAGTCGGTGTCCGACGGGATGATGCCCGACTGGAAGATGTCCTGCGCCATCGAGTTGGCGTACGGATGCGGCGCGCCGTGGAGGTATGAGAGTGCGAGCCATCCGGCCCTCGGCCCAGTCTGAAACACAATCTCACGTCCGCCCGAGCCGGCTGCCTCGATGTTGAGAAAGCCGCGGAGGTTGGAACCCCAGCGGTGCTGGGTGATAAACGCATGCGCACCCTGCAGCAACGACTCTTCCGCCCCGTTGAGATTGACCACCAGCGGCGCCGAGAGAATCCCCGACTCCGCCACCTCGTCGGGGTACTCGGAAATGACCCGGACAGTCTCAAGCAGGATCGAGACGCCAGCGAGGGCGTCCGAAGCCGCCGGTGAGTGCAGCGCCGAGTCGTAGTGCGTCGAGAGGAGAAAGCCCGGCGCGTCGTTCTCACCGTCTGCCAGCGAGAGCCGCACCAGCACGTTGCTCACGTTGTGGTAGACCGAGGCAAAGCCCGAGATAAAGTCGAGGAAGAACGAACCTGACGCAACCTGGACCTCGACCTCCATCTTGATCCGCGGTGAGAGCCTCGGCGACGACGCCATGTTGGTGAGTGCCGATAGGATGTACGCCTGAGTGTGGACCTCGGCTGCGTCCGATCCCAGCAGCTTGGGCCCCAGCAGCGCCATTGCATGCAGATGCACTCTCGCGTTGCCCTCAGAAAACCTTGCTTGCGACCACGGAACCGACGCCGGCGACGAGGAGCGCTTGCACCAGCCGTCCCGGACCGATCCGACACCCCATCCAGCGCATCATGGGTCGGCGCCGCCGGAAAGTTGAACATAGGCAGCGGCGAGGGCAACAAAGTCGACGATCGCGCCACAAGAAGCGCCGCGAGAACAACAGTAAAGACAACCGCGAGCAAGCCGTCTGTCGCCAGCCGCATCTTGCTCACTCTCGGCCACCACCCGCTGGCCTCGCCCTTTCCAACCGCCGCCGGCTTGCCCTCATGGCTCACTCCAACGCTCTTGCTTGGCGAATAGTGGGTGTACTCAAGCCCAATGCCCTTGCGCTGCCGCATTCTGCTCGCGCTCTGCATGTTGTCGTCTTTGGATCCAGAGCGAGAGCGAGAGTGCAGTGGTCTCACCAGCACGAGTCCGAGCAGTGACGCGCCGGGCGCCGGGTGGTATCCCGCGCCGGGACGGACGCGCCCGGCCGTGACGCAGGAGGGGAAGGGGTTGATTTTAACCCGCTAAGGTACGGAGGAGCTTCTGCAGCGATCATCAGCGTGAGATGGGATGTGGGAGGAGTTCGGGT
>NW_013657611.1:29737-106519 GCF_000142905.1 Thecamonas trahens ATCC 50062
TTTCGGGGGGCTTCTCACGCGCACTTATCCACCAGAAATAGGATGAGCCCCCCCCAAGTACCCCCAAAGGTTGGGTGGCGTGGGGGGCTACAAGGCAGAGACAATGGCCTTGAGGCTGTCGAGGTCGAGGTGGGCAGTTGCGTCTGGATGGTCGACCGAACCGAATCGCGGGTAGAGCCAGAGTGTGGTCTCATCGGGCTTGGGCACGGCGGCAGTCAGCGCCGACTCCATGGTAACGGTGACAGAGAGCGCAGTCTCGCCGCGATGGAGCTCAATCTCTACACCAACAGCGATTGCCCCCATCCGCACCCCGTCAGCACCACCGCCCATGATCAGCCCATTAACATCATGGTCATGGTCGCGGCCATGGTCATGGTCGTAGTCGTGGTCATGGTCATGGTCGTAGTCGTGGTCATGGTCATGGTCATAATCGTCGTCATCATCATCGTCATCATCATGGTCACCCCCCCCATCATCATCATCATCATCATCATGAGTCACCACCACCACCACCACCACTCTGCCCCCCTCCCCCTCCTCCCCTCCTCCCCTCCCACCACACCTACCTCCAGGCTCCACGCCCAGCCTCTGTGCCACAGCCACAAACAGGTCATGGACGGTGGCCGAAGAGGCGACCGAGACAGCGAACCTTCCCACAGTAGGCAACGAGATAGAGACAGAGTACGACATGACAAAGACTAGTTATGTATATGTAGGCTATGCGGATGTAGGCTATGTAGGTAGTGTGTCAATAGTGAGGTATAGTCGGAGTATAGGTACAAGTGCTCCCACTTGGGCAAGTACGGCCACACCTGCAAGCCAATGTCTCTCAGCTGCTGGCCAACCACCACCACCGCTGACACCACCACCTCTCCCACCACATGTTCAAGTCCGGCTGGGACGACGAACCCTTGGTCCGCGAGCCTCTCTCGCCTCTCTCGCCCCTCCCCCCTCTCTCCGACTCACCTCGTCGTCGTCGTCGTCGTCGGAGCTCTCATCGTGACTCGTTAGAGCATGCCAACGGCGCGCTTGATGATGGAGGCTGGGGAGATGGGAGAAATAGGGATGACGTTGGTGGCAATGACAATGGCAATGGCCATGTCGGTGGCGGTGGCGGTGGCGGTGGCGGTGGCGGTCGGGGCGTGGCGCTCAATCCTATCTTTGCGCCACTTGCTTCCGCCGGATTCGCCCAACCGTCAACATTCGAGTCCCATCTGGAAAGGATGGCCACAACGCTGTCGAGCTCGATCTCGGCAAAGACCGTCCTCGTCCCACTCTTCACTCTCGCATGGGCCATCTTTCTTCCCTCCATGGCACTCACCTTTCTGCCGGATGCCACACTGTCGTGGTCGTCGGCATTCATCGCTGTACTCTCGCTCGCTGGCTCGTCAGCTGTCAACAGCGCCGCCATCTCAGACGTGCCCGGTCGCGTCGTCGTCGTGGCCACCTCTCTCATCTTTGCCGCCCTCATTGTTGTCGCCTTTTGGTGGGCCACCGCGCGTCTCGCCCACAACCTCTCTCGAAACCTCTCTGACATCGCCTTTGTCCCCGAGGACGTGCTCGAGCAGGATCCGTACGAGCTGACCTCGCCTCAGGCCGGCGGGCCGTGGCCGCGGCTAGCACTCGCCAGCTTCCTCTGGCTCGCTTTCTTTCCATGGCGGCTGCCATGCTTCTTGTTGTCCCGGGCGCGGTCACCTCGCTCACTGCTGGTGTCAACATTGCCGCCCAGCTCGCCTCGACCGCTTGGTTTGGCCACATTGACACGACGCCGCCTTCGACCCAGATTGTGCTGGCCATCACCCTCCTTGGCCTCACCGTCAGCCTTGCACTTGTTGTCCTGGCTATCACCGACATCCGCCTCCGCGCTGCCCGATCTGCGCTCCTCCACGCTTACGACAGCGGGCGCTACCTCATCACCCGCCTCGGTGCCGTCGATGAACGCGAAATCGCGCTCCTCCTCGACCGCACAACGCTCACCTCACACACTTCGCTCTACATCGCGCTGCCAGTTGTACTACTTGTCGTCTTTGTCTTTTGGCCGAGCCTCGCCAGCATTGCTCTCTGGCGCGCGGCGAGCAATACCCAGCTCGACCTCCTCGACGCCGCCTACGTCGCCGCCGGCTGCGTCTCCACCTCGTCCTTTGGCGCTTTCCTTCACACCTTTCCGAACGCCACCCACTCGCCGCATGAAGCCTCGCCCGCACGGGCTAGTGAGGTCGCTTCGCGCCTCGACTCGCAGCTCGAGCTTGTTCTCGCCTTTGTGCTCCTCGGTGCTGTACTCCTGCTGATGATCGCCTGCTCGTGTGCGGCCTCGCTCGCACACATCCACCAAAACGGCGTCTTTGTTCGCAAGCTCCTGGTCTCGGTCAACTGGCGCGGCGTCGCTCTCCGCGCTGGCTACTCGGACAACTCGGTGGCGCTACCCATCGACGACGACCCGACCTCGCTCGACCATCGCCAGCAGCTCCTTGAGCTCCCGCCGCTCATTACTCTCTCGGACGCGTGGGACGAACACCTCACTGTCCATAGACTCCACACCTCGACCTGGCTCACAGCAGGCGCGATCCTCTTTGCCGCTGTCGTTGTCCTCGGCGCCGCCATTTCATCCACTCTCCGCTTCGGTCTCTCCTGCTCCTCACTCCCAGCCGGCCTCCTGGACGACCCCGGTGCAACTCCGTGCGGCTCGTGGCCGACTGCCATTTACATCACAGCCACTTCACTCCTGGGCATTGGCACCGGGAGCGTTGCCGCACCGGCAGCTCTACCACCCGGCGGCCGAGCCCTGCTTGCCCTCGCCTCGCTCTTTGCCGCCGCGTGGTGGATCATTGCCTTTGCCGCCGTCTCCGAGGCGGCCGTCGCTGCCGCCCGGCTCGGATGGCTTCGAGAGCACGAGGACTACGCCTCGACCGTACTCCGCGTCCTCGCCGCCCACGCCGAGGACTCACACGACGCCAGCGAGCTCACTGGCCAGCCCTCGTCCGAGCTGTACTCGGGCGAGTCTGAGTACAACAACGAGTCGTAAAGGCTCTAGCTTGTTGTCGCATCTCTTGCTTCAGCCTCGCCTTCGCGGAAGAACCGCAGCTTGGAGAGAAAGTCGGACGAGATCTGGTCGCGGGTCTTGGGTGCCTGCGCTGGCAGCGGCTCGGGCGGCGCAGGCGCCGACGGTGCGAGCACGCCCGGTGGGAATCTATCGAGCACGTGCCCGCGCGGCGAGCGGTCTGGCCCGCCGCGTGCCCGTGCCCGCGCCACTTGCAGCCGCTCCACGAGCTTGCGCTTCCACAGCGGCTCGGCTGGTGTGTCCTTGGGCAGGATCGAGTGCTCGCCAATGCCGACTTGCCAGTGGTACGGCTCGGCGTCGTGATCGTGGTCCCCGGCGAGCGGCGAGTTGCCAGCGCTCGACGACGACGCCGGTGGGCTCGGTGAGCCACCGCGTCGTCCGCCGTCGACGGCCGGTCCGGTGCTTGTCTGTCGCCGCATCGTGGCGCCCGACAATCCGCCGCTGCTCACCGCCAGTGGCAGGTCGGACGAGCTGCCAGAGCCGAGCAGGGCCGAGGCAGGCGGCGGAGAGCTCCCGGCTGCATCGACCGAGAGCCGCCGCATGACCCTGTCGCGAAGGAGCGGTGAGGCCCGGAACGCCGACTGGAGTGACGAGACTTCGGAGAGCATGTTTTGCCGCTCGTACGAGAGCGTACCGACCTCCTTGCGCAGTGCATCGCGCTCGCGGGTCAGCTCGCAGATTGTCGACTCGTAGCCCACGCCCTTGTCTACCGCCCGCCGCAGCGAGGCCTCCAGCCGCGCCACTCGCGATCGCAGGAATCGCAGCTCGTCGGCGTCGCCAAGCGTCTCAGCCGCCTCGGGTGCCGCCGCCGGTGGCGACACGCTCGCCTCGGCGCGAGCCAGCATCATCGCGTCCTCGTAGTGCAGGTGCTGTAGCTCGAGGTCGCGCTCGCGCGCGGCAATGACCGACTCGAGCTCAGCCACATACGACTCGAGGGCAGCAACTTTGGCATGCGACTCGGCCAGCCGCTTGAGGCACTCAAAGATGGTGAGCGTCATCGACGAACCGGGCGGCGGATCATCGCCAGTGCTTCCGCCGTCGTCTGGCCCCGGCCGAGTCCGAGTGATCCGGACCGAGTGCGCCATCGACTTTTGCAGCAGCTCTGGGTCTGCGAGGATGGCCGGGACCGGATACGACTCGACGCCACCGTTCTCGCTGGCAGCGCCGGGAGGCGACAAAAATCAAAGACATCGTTGAGCATGTCGAGTGTGGCGTCGCCGTCGACAACCGAGTTGTAGACCGAGGGCGAGGCTTCGTGCGCCAGCGGGCCCTTGGCCGCTGCAATTGACGCCCGCTCAGCCTCGGTCAGCGCCGAGATGTGTGCGAGCGTCTGGTGCATCTCCGAGATGTCGGCCTTGCTCGCTGCTGCCGCCCGGCACGAGGTGAGCCATGGATGCGAGCAGAGCTCGCGCGCGGTGGCGCGCAGCGGCGGATCCTTGACAAAGCATGCCTTGAGAAACTTGATCAGGAGCGGCGACGCTGCCGATGGGCCAGGGAACGGCGGGTGTGCTTCGCCGACCATCTTGAACATGGCCGGAATGGGTCCAAACTCGTAGAACGGCGGCTTGCCCGAGACCAGCTCCAGCACTGTGCACCCGAGCGACCAGATATCGGCGGCAGTTGTCGGCGACTTCATCTCGATGACCTCGGGCGCCATCCAGTACGGCGTCCCGACTACCGACCGCGTACCCGACGGGTCTGAGAGTCGGGTGGCGATGCCAAAGTCAGCGAGCTTCACCTGGCCGTCCTTAGTCAGCAGAATGTTTCCGCCCTTGATGTCGCGGTGGATGACGCCCTCCGAGTGGAGGTAAGCCAAGCCAGAGAGGACCTGGTCGAGATAAATGGCGAGGAGCGGCTCTGGGAGGACGCCAAAGCGCTTGACCACTTGTGCCAACGAGCCGCCTCCGCAGTACTCCATGACAAAGACCATGATCTCGCCATCGGCCTGTGCTACGCACTGCAGAAAGCGAACAATGTTCTTGTGATTGAGCACTCTCAACAGAGCGACTTCATGCGCAAGCTCGCGCTTCCGCTTGGACGACATGCCGGTCTCCTCGAGCTTGACTCTTTGACGGCCACAAAGTCACCTGTTGACGTGTTCAGGCCCTTGTACACTGCGCCGAACGCTCCCGTGCCGAGCAACTCGCCGAGCTTGACCTCTCCAACGCCAGCCACCACCACTGTTCGTCGGTCATCGCCATCATCGTGCCTACCGCCACCAGAGCTGCTGCCGCTGCCACCGCCGCCGCCACCGCCACCGCCACCGCCGTCCCGCCCAGCCTGCTCACGCAAGAGCACAGACCGTCTCAGATAGCCACCACCTGCAGACATGCCGCTAAGGGTATGCAGTCTTGGCTCTTCTCTGTCCCCCACACACGCACACGCACCCTCCCTCTGGAGCCGAGGTGGGGTGTGGCCGTCTCTGCCTCGACCAAGCGACGTGGCCTGCGGCTGAGGGGGGGGGGGGGGGGGGGGGGGGGGAGGGAGAGCCAGTCGATCGTCCGCTGGCTGACACCCGCACATACCGCACACACACACACACACACACACACACACACACACATGCACACACATACACACACATACATACACACAATCATGCATGCATGAATACACATACGCAAAAACTGTAATTCGATCGCATACTGTTTTGGGATTCTACATACTCTGCGTTGGCGTGGGGATGGCGTGGGGATCGCACTTGATGGCGACGTTGCTCATCTACCTCTTGCCGCAATCGATCAACAGCACAAGCACCTGCATCCATACACCCTCACACCGCCATCAGCCCCCACACATACACACACACACACACACACGCACACACACACACGCACACATACACACACTCCCCGCCCCACCCGCCCACACCCATCGCATCCGATCCCATCGCACCCCATCCTCGCTCACTGCCAAACCAAACCGCTGACCTCAACCACGACGACGACAACCACCACAGCCACGACATCCACCTCGGCCACCACCTCACCCTACACCATGACCCCCGCTCGGACCGTCGCGCTAACACTCGGCCTCAGTCTGGTCATTGTTGCGTCAGTCTGTGCTGTGCCCTCATCTTCTCTCGCCATCTCCTGGGGACAAGACCAGCATGCGCTGTTGGTCACCTTTACCCCATCGTCATCCCATGGATTCTGCGATGATGGTGGTGATGCGGTGATGGTGGCAGATGGTGAGTCGGTCATCATCACATGTGGGGATGGCCAAGACGGTACTCCCCCTGTGGTGGCAATCACCCTGAGAGAACCGGTGGCTGGTCCTGATTCTGGTCATCATTGTGTTCATCATGCTTCGGGCTCGCTGGTCTGCTCGCTCGTCAAGGCACTCCCGCACTTTCATGATCATCTGCTGCAGCCTGGTGCAGACACCATTCCTCGGCATGTCGATGTCTCCATCAACTGGGACAAGTGGGAGGAGCCCGATGACGCCGACATCAATGTCCTCGATCTGTACGCCTCGTCGTCGTCAAAGATCTCTCCCGTCGACGACAGCTCGGCCGCCGATACCTTTGCCGCTCACGACCTGGTCGTCCTAGATCTTGCCTATCCTTGGTGCTACCGCTGTGAGCGTATGCAAAAGGCGCTCAAGCGCGTCGCCAAGATGTTCCACAACAACGCCCGTCGCTACAAAAAGGTTCATCGCCCGGCCTTTGTCTTTGCTGACGCCCGCGAGAACATCCGCCTCCGCGCAGAGTATGACGACTCGTGCCTCGGCGGCGGGTGCTCTATCAACATTGTCAAGGCCGGCGAGCCGGCTTCAGTGGTTGTGCCAACCGAGCCCATCACCGCCGAGTCGCTCTACGCCGAGATAGAGCGCTACGTCGGCCCACTGGTCGCCGACCTCCCCTCTGGTGCGCTCGACTCGGCCCCTGTTGCCGCCGCACTGGCAAAGGCCCTTGCCTCCTCGGCCAAGGCCGACAAGGGCCTCGTCGCCATCTACATCGATGAGGATGACGGGTCCGACCTCGCCGCCGATGTCTACGACGCCGTCTTTGCCGTCGCCGCCCGCTACCGCAAGCACTTTATGTGCGTCGTCCACCACGGCCGCCGCGGCGGTGGCGGGACCCACGTTGTAGCCTACCCCAAGCCGAGCCGCTTCGACGACGCCATTGACGGTGGCCGTGCCGGCCTGACCGTCACGCTCACGCCAGACCTGATCTCACTCGATGCGCCGCGCGAGACGGAAGCCCGCCTCCTCGTCGCTGTCCAGCCAGTCCTTCAAGAGTACTCGTGGTCGCTGGTCGAGGCTGCCGCCGATCTACCTGTCCCGTCCGGCCTCGTCTTTGTCAACATCTCCGGTGCCGAGATCAACCCCGACCGCGACGCGCAGGTCGCCCACTTGGCGAGCCTCGCCAAGCATGTGGCTGCTCCGATGCGTGGCTCGCTGGTGGTCAAGTACCTCGACCGCGGCCAGGCCTTTATGCGCAACGTCTACGGTCTCGCCGAGGCCAACGAGAGCGTCGCCATGGCCATTCGCAACTCGTTTGCCGCTGACGCCTATGTCTACGCTCGCGAATTTCTCGAGCTCTCGCCGGACGACGGTGCAATCTTTCCTGACGGCGACAGCGAGTTGGCCCAGAGCATGCTTGCCTTTGCCCACGAGTGGGCGCGCGGCGATGCCCGTCGCTTCTACACCTCGCGCGAGCTCTCCGAGTATGAGCTTCAGCTCAACAGCGTGCCCGGCCACATCAAGATCCTCAACCAGGCCATCATGTGGGATGTTGTCGACGCGCTCACCGATCCCGACGGCATTGTTGAGGAGGCCGTCGTCATGGTCTACTCGCCATGGCACTCGGGTGCCGAGTATGCCCACAATGTTCTCGATCGCATCCACGACGCCATTGTGCTCGAGGGCTCGCTCGAAGGCCGTCTACTGGTCGGCTCGTACGATACCTCGGAGAACGTGTGGGACGACTCCACGTTCCCTGGCCTGGACGAGTCTGGCGACGCGCCTGTGGTCTACCTCTACTCGCGGAGCGATGACGGCCTAGCCATCGAGGCGCTTTTGGGCAAAGAGACCAAGATCACAGCCCGCTCGCTCTGGGCCTGGCTCCGGACCTCGTCGGCCACTATCGGCGAGCGGTGGCAAGAGCTGGTCGCTGCCCGCAAGGCCATTGTCGCTGCCCAGCGTGAGGCCAGGCTCGAGCTTGCCAAGACCATTGCGTCCGCACCCAAGGTCGAGCTTGCGCCGCTCGACGGCACACCGGCGCCAGAGACGCCGGCTTACAAGCAAGTCCTGAGTGCGGCTGGGAGCGACGCCCCCGTCCCGCCGCCTGGTGCCAAGGTCGCAGTCCGCTACGAGATGCGCTACGGCGACGAGAGCAACGTCGTCATCGAGTCGGTAGCGATGCGGCGCACCGTTCCGCCGCGCTTGTTTGAGCTGGGCCAGGGCCAGCAGCTGCAGTGCATCGACGTCGCGGTCGCCACCATGGCCGCCGGCGAACGGGCGTGGGTCTGGTGCCCGCCAGAGCTCGCCTACGGCTCGGCTGGCTCCGACGACGGGCGCGTCCCGCCCAACACGCCGCTCGCCTTTGACATCGAGCTTGTCTCGTTCACTGAGCCGCCCGCCCGGTCTCCGTCCTCTCCTCCTCGCCCGGCCGGTGAGCCCGAGTCGGTGCCGCGGTCCGGCTCTGTCGTCCGGGACGAGCTTTAGACGTTGAACCACTTGGCCCACTCGGGCAGGAGGCTCGCGGGCGACTGTGCGTGTGTGGCTGCGGTGACAACCCGGAACTCGAACGGCGCGTTGCCGAGGAGTACATCGCGGTCGGTGACCCACGAGAAGAGCCCGTCGCCGGCAAACTCGGCGAGTGGGTTGATCTCGCACACAAGCACCTCCCACCGCTCGGGCGCGTCGAACAGGCCCGCGCGGTCTCTGCTCGGCTCAAAGTCGGGGAGCGTCACGATGAGATCGACGACAAACGAGTCGAGGCCGACCGCGCCCGACGCAATGAACTTACGGGTAAAGTCGGCTACAACATCCTCGACAGCCGCCACGTTGGCTGCGAGCCGGGGAAAGTACACCAGCGGATTGTACTGCGTCAGGGCGGTGAGCTGCGAGTTGCGCACAAAGCCGCGGAGCTCGAGCTCGAGCGGGAAGCGGGTAAACCGGCGGACAAAGACCGACATCGGCTTGGCGGCCTCGCCTCGCTCAACATACGTCCGCAAATCGTCCAGGATTCGCGACGAGAGCACCAGCAACCGCACCGCGTCGCGGCCGCTCGACACCGCCATGGCCTCTGTCGATGCCTCGTACATGGCCACCAGTCGGCGGTTGGTCTTGCCGCCGCCGTCGCCGCTGTCATCACCGTCATCACCCGCGGCGGCCTCGGCGGCCCGCAGACTCTCACCAAACGATGGAAGGAACAAAACGGCGTCCTTGGGCGACCGTGACGAGAGCCGCACAAAGACCTCGTCGCATCCAAGCTTCGCCATGCACGCCTCGACGCCATGTGCCAGGTCGGCAAGTGCCGATCCATGTTGCATCACCATGTCGAGACACGGTTCCAGCTCTAACCCAGCTCCAGACTCGGCTGCCGATCGCGCCGGCCCATGTGCGCCAAGAATGCCCGCCGCCATAGCTTGGGTCAGCGGGAAAGCATTGGTATCAAAGCTGAAGTCTGCGATGCCTTCGAGGTACTCCTCCAGGTACGTCTCCTCCATCAGGGCCCGATACGACTCGGAATCTTCGCAGAGCAGCGGCTCCAGCGACAGGTCCACACCTTGCGCCACCTTTGCCGTCTTCCTCAGTCCAGCCCGAGCAGCCGCAAACACGTTCTCTTCAGCCATGTCGATGACCTAGCAGTGTGAGAGAGGATTGTTCGCTGCGGCGAGGTTGTCGCCGGACGGCGCCGCCTCGCGCACCTGAACGATCCTCTGTCCGGTCACGTCATGCACGCCGCCGCCGACAGTAACCAGTCGCACGCAGCCCAAGGCAAACGGCAGTAACAGCAGCAGCGGCCGTAGTAGTTGAAGAAAAAGCTCCATCGTCATCGACATCATGGTCATCATGGTCATCATGGTCATCACGGTCATCATGGTCATCACGGTCATCACGGCTATCATGGTCACCACGGTCATCATGGTCATCACGGCTATCATGGTCATCATGGTCATCACGGCTATCATGGTCACCATGGTCATCATGGTCATCACGGCTATCATGGTCATCACGGTCATCATGGTCATCACGGCTATCATGGTCATCACGGTCATCACGGCTATCATGGTCACCATGGTCATCATGGTCATCACGGCTATCATGGTCATCATGGTCATCACGGCTATCATGGTCATCATGGTCATCATGGTCATCACCTCCCCCCCCCTCGCCCCATCGCCACCATCATCGTCATCACCATCGCGGCCAACAAATCGCTCATGTCACGCACGCCGCCAGCGCCAACACCCACCGCACACACACACACTCTCTCTCTCTCCCTCCCTCCCTCCCTCCCACACTCACTCACCCATGGGAAACCTACTCGTAACCGCCCTCCTCCGCCTACGACCAGCAGCCCGCACCACCACACCCGCCGCTACCTCAACCCCCGCCTCTACCGCCGCCACACCCGCCGCCTCGTGCTCGGGCACGGACAACAGCTTCAAGTCGCAGCTGGCAGAGCTCCTCGCCATCTGCTTTCCATCGGTCTGGTGCCGACAGACAGCCATTTTGGCACTTCATTCATTGGCTTTGGTTATTCGGACTGGTCTCTCCATCGGTGTGGCTTCTTTGGACGGCGCGCTCGTCAAAACCATCGTCGACAAGAAGCTGAACAAGTTCATCGCTTTTCTCGTCGCCTGGATCGCTCTCGCTCTTCCGGCAACCTTTGTCAACTCGGCCATCCGCTTCCTCGAATCGAGCTTGGCTCTCTCGTTGAGGACCCGTCTGACCACAGAGCTGGTCTCGGCTTACACTGCAAATCCGAGCGCTGCTTCCGACCATGGCCCAGCTGGTGCCCATCCGTGCCATCGGACCTCGACAGTCCCTGCGTACTATGCTCTTGTCAACCTCGACTCGCGCATTGCAAACGCCGATCAGTGCCTCACCGAGGACGTGGCCAACTTTGCAGAGCACCTCGCGCATCTGTGGTCGCACCTCTCCAAGCCATGGCTTGACGTCGTCCTCGTCACCGCCCGCCTGGTGTTCATGGCCAAGGCGTCGATTGGCGCCGGCGGCGCCGCCGCCCGGCCGGCAGCTCTGGCTGCTGTAGTCATCGGCGCCACTGCTGTCATCCTCCGCACGCTCTCGCCACCGTTTGGCAAGCTGGTTGCCCGCCGCGCAGAGCTCGAGGGCGAGCTCCGCCACGCCCATGCCCGCATGGGTGCCGCCTCGGAGGAGATCGCCTTCTACGGCGGCCACGAGGTCGAGCGTTCGCACTTGTGGCGCGCCTACAAGGCTCTTGTTCGACAGCTCGACAAGTACCTCGTCGCCCGCGCCTGGTACGGTGTCATCGAGTCGTTCTTCATGAAGTACGTCTGGACCGCCACAGGCCTCACCATGATCGCCCTTCCAGCGTTTTACCAACCCGGCGGCCTCGCCCGCTCGGCTTCAGACAACACAGAGCTGTTCATGACTTCGCGCTCGCTCCTCACCACAGCCGCTGACGCCATCGAGCGCATCCTTGCTTCGCTCAAGGAAGTCTCCGCCCTCGCCGGCTACACCTCGCGTGTCGCCCAAATCCGTGCGGTCATTACTGACGTCGCCGCCGAACGCTACGTCAAGGCGTCGGCAAACGCAAACGCCGCCACCATCGACCTCGCTGCCCGGGGCCTCAAGCGCATCGGCACCCACTTTGAGCTCATCAACGTCCCGCTCGTCACCCCAGCTGGTGACGTCCTCGTCGACGCCCTCACCTTTCGCGTCGCTCCTGGCGAGCACCTGCTGGTCGCAGGGCCAAACGGCTGTGGCAAGTCCGCCTTGGTCCGCGTCCTCGCCGGCCTCTGGCCTCACTACGGCGGTGAGATGGTTGTCCCGCCCCGCGACGACGTCGTCTTTGTCCCCCAGGCCGCATACCTCTCGCGCGGCACTCTCCGCGACCAGATCCTCTACCCGCACACCGTCGACGACATGGCTGCCGCAGGCCGATCCGACGCCGAGCTCGAGGCCATCCTCGGCATTGTCCACCTCAAGCACATCCTCGGTCGTGAGGACGCCGGATGGGACACGGCGCGCGTGTGGCAGGACGTGCTCTCCGGTGGCGAGCGCCAGCGCCTTGCCCTCGCCCGCGTCTTCTACCACGCTCCACGATTTGCCGTCCTCGACGAGTGCACCTCGGCTGTCTCTGCAGACGTCGAGGGAGCCATCTATGCCGCCGCCAAGGACGCCGGCATCACCCTCATCACTGTCTCACACCGCCCCTCGCTCATCCAGTACCATGCCGCCTTGCTCACCTTTGACGGTGCAGGCGCCGCTGCCTACACCTCGCTTGTTGACGCCTCGGTTGCCCGCACTCTCCGTGAAGAGGCCGATCATCTCCGCGCACGCCTCGTCGACATCCCAGCCAAGCGCGCCCGCCTTCGCGAGCTCTGTACCGCCCTCGGCGAAGACTCGCTTGTCCTCGAGCCCACCACCGCGCGCGAGCGCTCGTTCATGGCCAGCGAGTAGCAGGGTGCTCTGCTCCTCATGTCAGTAAGTGTATGTTCAATGATAAGTCACAATCTCAAGCACGACCTTGGTCACATCCTCCATCTTGGTGGTAAACGCCATGCACGCCTTGTGCTTGTTAAGCCGTGCCGCGACCACATCGCGGTCCGAAAACAGCGCAGACTCGAGGAGCGACTCGACGTCAGACCGTGCTGCTTCCCGGATGGCCACCACGTATACTTCGCACACCGCCCGCCGCACCTCCCGCCAGTTGCGCGGCTCGGCATCGCACGCCTCCTCCGCCAGTCGCGCCAGCTGCACCAGCTCCGCGTTGCGGCTCGGCGGGCAAGTCGGAGAGTCGGCGAATGAAAACGCTGCGTCGATCACCTCTTGCGCGTGCTGCAGCGCCGCCGCCGCGTGCTCCGGCACACCGCCCTCGGCCTCGTCAATCTCAGACCCGTCGTCCGAGTCAGACTCATCGGCAGCCGCCGCCGCCGCCTCGGCAGACACGAGGTCGATGTACTTGACGCACCGCTGGAGGCTGGTCTTGAGCGACTGCGCCAGAAGCTCGTCGGCGACATCAAACACGTCGTCGTCGTCATCATCATCGCCATCCGATCCGCTGCCCGGCCCGGCCCGGCCGGCCTTGGCATCGCCAACCGCAACCAACGCACGCATACACGCAATGACCGCCGGCGCCACAGATGCGGCCGTCACGTTGATCTTGAGAAAGTTGTTGTCCTTGGTCTCGGTGAGTGCCTGCAACCGGCGAACAACCTCAGCCCGGGCGTGGTTAAAGGCGACAACGACTGCGTTCGATGACGCCGCCGCGCCGGTCGCCTGCTCAAAGTGCTTGCGTGCCTTGCGGACCGAGCCGCCGAGCGAAGTCACCTTTTCCATCAGCGCGTCGCGGCACGGAATGCCGCAGATTGCCAGCTTCGTGTCCTTGCTCTTAAAGTCTGCGCCCTTGCCACACACCACGCAGTACCCGTTCTTGCCGGCCGAGACTACCTCCACGCCCATGACCTTGGCCGCCACACCCTCGCCGTCGCCGGTCAAATACTCGACAGCCTTGTTGAGCGCATCGCGATATGCCTTGGCCACCACGTTCGACCGCTCGGTCACCACCATCGAGCTTCCCTGCCGCGCCAACCCGCTGTCGCCATTGGCAGTCGAAGCACCCGCCTCGTCGTCGTCGTCGTCGTCAGGCACAATCACAGCGCCCACGCACTGCAGAAGCGCCGTTCGTGCCAATACGTCGGGCACTAGCGTGTCGAGCGTCGACGGCAAGAGCAGGTTGATGACAGTCCCGCGGTCCGACGACACCAGCGGCACGTCCCACGACAGCACCCGGATCGGCGGCGGGAGTGAGAGCATCTGGAACAGCGCCCCATTCTCGGCAGACCGCACCTCGACCGTCGAGTAGCCAAAGCCGAGGATGTACGGCGGTGCGTAGAAGACCGCGCCCGGAATGACGTTCCACGACAGCGTAAACTTGCGCGACACCGTCCCGTCATAGTCGTACACGTACCCAGTATGGTCCGCCGTGATGAGCGCGTCGCGCTGCGAGAGCGGCGCAACCGCCGCGGCCTCCAGCTTGATCTTCTTCGACGACGACTCGAACCAGACGCTCGGCTCGGCCGCGCCCGACACCAGCCGCGCCGTTGGGTACCGGAGCGCCTTGGCCCCGGCCACCATCAGCAGCGCGTCGCGAGAGAGATGCAGCGCCTTGACAGACTTGGGCGCCGAAAACTTGGTTGTCTTGACAAACACGCTCGTGTCAAAGGTGTATAGAACCACAGACTTGCCCGCTGCAGTCACCAGGTACGTGGCCTCCGTCGCCGGCTTCTCGGCCGTGGCGTACACTTGGGTACCCTTGGTACCGCGGATCTTAACCATCTCCGGCGTGCCGACCGAGTCGAGGAACAGCATGTACATGGTGCCATTGGACGCAGACTGCCCGAGCAGGATCCGTTCTTCGGCGAGGAACGAGAGCCGGCAGAATGCGCGCTTGGAGAGGAGGACCACCGCATCCTTGACCTCCTTGGTCGGCGAGAGGACGTAGAGGCCCTTCTCAGTGGAGAAAAAGTGCTGCAGGCCGGTAGTGACCCACGCCAGGGCGAGGTGCTTAAAGTTGGAGACCAGCTTCTTGACATCATATGCCTTGACCTTGCTCAGTCGCGACGGCACCATGGCGCGCGGACCCGAAAAGTTCTCAGCCGCTGACGCCTTGCGCTTGCCATGCTTGCGCCGGAGCGTCAACGTCGCGCTGCCCTTGTCCTTGTCCTTGCCCTTGCCCTTGCCCTTGTCCTTGCCCTTGCCCTTGCCCTTACCCTTGCCGCTCTCACTCGCACCATCGCCATTGCTCTCGCTGGCGTCAGCCTTGGCCGGCGCAGTTTTGGACGCCGGGGGAGCGAGGCCCTTGCGGACGCCGGACATGGAGCCGCCAAACGACAGAATGGTGGTGGCGATGTCGTCGTCGGTACGCGGCTGGGTGAGCGATGCAAACTCCTTCTTGGTATCGACCACGACCGAGAAGATCGAGTCGAGCAGACCGCCGAGCGTCCGCTTCGACTTGTGCACAAAGGTCGGCGACGACGCAATGGCCGACCGCTGCGCGTTGAGTGCCTTTGTAAGGAGAACGTTGATAAAGTGCGCGTCGGCGTACCAGACTGACGACGGGAGCGGCGGGCCGAACGACGACATGCACGACTGGTGGACAACCGAGACTCGGTAGACGCCGCGGGTCTGGGCCGGCTGGACCACAATAAAGACGTGGAGGAATTGCGACTCGATGCAGTTGGGATTGAACGGTGTGTTCCCGTCCACAAAGACAAGGCAAACAATGTCATTGCCGATCTGCCGCTTCCGCTGCACCTCCTGCTCGGTCGCGCCGTGCGGAAGGAGTGTAGAGACATGGAACATGATATCGCAGCCGTGGATGTCGGCAAAGACCGAGTACTTCCCGGTCCCGTCCGCCTGCGCGTCGAGCCCACCGCGAAACCCATTCCAGCCCTGCAGCCGGACGTTGGTGCCGAGGAGCGAGAGAAAGTGCAGGAACGGGGCATCGGTCTCTGGCGACGCGTCGTTGGCAAACATGTCAAGCTCGGACGTCTGCCCATGCTTGACATACAGCAGTCCGATCTTGTACTCGCGCTCGACCTCGGTCTCCTCGATCTTAAGCAGCTCGGTTTGGAGCTGCGGGTTCGACGAGAGAAACATGCGCTTGCGGAGCTTGGTCAGCTCGGGCGCGCGCGCCTCGATGAGCCTCGTCAGTCCGCGCTTCAAGTTCTTGAGCTTTTTGCGGAGCGGGACAACCATCCGCTGGATTCCGGTCCTCGTCCACACAATCGCCCGCAGGAGCGGGAGCGATCGGCGGTACGACTCTTGCACCAGCGAGATGACTACGGTCCCGAGCTCGGCATCGTCCGACTGGCCGATAAAGTTGGCATGCTCAAGGCCCACAAAGTACGTGCGATACCACTGCTCCACAAGCTTGGGGTTCTGTAGCGTGGGCGGGACATCAAAGTCCACGGCGACCGAAGACTCGGGCTCCTCGACCGTCCACCCGCGCGCCGGTGCAATGAGCTGATCGGGTGCCGAGCCGGTGATGTGGTCGTGCCCGAGGCGCGGGCCAACCGGGACCCGCAGGACTTCACGCCCAAGCGCATGCTCGAGCGCCTCGCGCAAGAGCGCCACCCACCGGTCGCGCGACTCGGTCGAGTCGGCCACAAACCGCAAGTGGACCGACGACGTCGCCACCTCCCACATCTTGTCGGCCCACTTTTTCTTGGCCTTCTTGTCAGGTACCCCGTCGAGCGACTCGATCTTTTCGATCGATGCCACCTTGATGCTCTCCTCGGCCTCGGCAGTATCCGATGCCTTGCGGTACGTGAGCGTCGAGTGCGCGAGCCGGAGCCAGCGGTTGTTGTACTTCTTGAACTTTTCTCCGATCGCGCCACCTGGACGTAGCCCGAGAGTGAGATATAGATCGCCCGCGTCGCCGCCGGCGTCGGGCTCCCTGGTGCGTACTCGGGCTCCGGATGGGTCTGTGCTGTCCGTGGGGTGTGCGACAATGCCGCTGCCGACGCCGACGCCGAGTCGCCCTGGTCGGCCTGGTCGACCGAGTCGCCCGAGTCAGAGTTGGCTGCACTTGCGACGGCAACGGCAGCGGCGGCGGCAGCAGCGGTGGCGGTGGCGGTGGCGGCAGTCGCGGCAGTCGTGCTTGTGGCGTTGCTGGTCTGGGACGCTGACAGCGAGGCGGGATCAGCTCCTGAATCCGAGTCCGAGTCTGGCGTCGATGCCGCCACCGGTGCAGGCACAGGATCCCTGACCGAGCCCGAGTCCGAACTCGAGTTTGAGCCCGACCCCGAGTCGGACCCCGAGCCCGACCCCGAGTCGGACCCCGAGCCGGACCCCGAGTCGGACGATGAGTTGGCAAAGTCAGGGATGGAGACCGACGACGACTTGCGCTCCATAGGCGGGACGACGCGGGGCGGCACGGCCGACTTGGGCTTGACTGGGTGCGGGGCGCTTGCATCATCACTGTCCGATTCCGTAGAGGCAAGAAGGGCGTCGATGTTGTGCGAGGCTGATGGCTGGCCCGAGACCTCGACGAGCAGCGTCTCGACGTCGATGTCAAAGGCCGACGACTTTTTCGGAGCCGGCTTGGCCGGTGCAGGCTTGGACGCCTCCATGGACGTGAGAAGGTCGCCCCACTCGTCGTGGACGCTTGAATCCTTCCGTGATGCAGAGTCAGTCTTGGTTTTGGGAGCAGGCTCAGGATTCGGCACACGGGTGAGCTCGGCAACGAGGTCGTCCACCGCCGAGGCTGAGGACGCCGGCGCAGGTGCAGCCGCGGGTTCTGGTGCGCCCGCGGGCGCGGCGTCTTTCTCGGCCACAGCCTTGTCGGCGATGGCCTGCGCGTCGGCAAGAGCCTTTTCGCGGGCGGCGGCGCGCGCAGCCTTGCGAGCAGCCTTCTGCGCAGCAGCATCGTCGGCGGGCGAGGCCGCGTCAGGGGCTGCCGGCGGCGGCGCGGTGCTAGGTGGCGGCGGCGCGGTGGCGGGTGGCGGCGGCGCGGTGGCGGGTGGCGGCGGCCGTGCCGGCGGGCCATGCGGGCGGACGGCGTCAGCGAGCTCGGCCAGCTGGCTGCGCACGGCGTGAGCAGCCTCGTCGCTCTCGACGTCGTTGAGGAACGAGCGGCCGAGTCGGAGCAGGGCGCCGAGCGACTTTTGCACCGCCTTGGACACGTCTTTGAGCTCTTCAAGCAGCGGCATGACCTCCTTCTTGGTCACCGAACCGAGCGCGACCAGCGACTCGCGCACAGTCTGGGCCCGCTCGCCGGCCGGCGCGGCGAGCGCGGCAAGCAGTGCGTCGTGCTTAGCGGTAAAGTCGGTCATGACAGACAAAGAAATCGGCTTGTCAGGCTCGGCAGGTGCCTCTGCCACAGGCGCAGGCGCCGCCACCGCCGGACTGGCCGCCACACCTGCTGGAGAAGACTTGGCGGCAGGCGGCGCCGCAGCCGGCGGCGGCGGACGAGACGAAGGGATGCGGTTGCCGCCGGCGAGCATGCGAGTCTGCTCCACAAGCGAGATCTCGCTCGCAGAGCGGTTGTCGACGTCG
The DNA here is from genome assembly GCF_000142905.1 of Thecamonas trahens ATCC 50062. Taxonomy (NCBI): domain Eukaryota; order Apusomonadida; family Apusomonadidae; genus Thecamonas; species Thecamonas trahens. The sequence continues at coordinate 48,018 of NW_013657611.1, forward strand.
CCCGAGGCCGAGACCAGGATCTCGATGGCTGCGTCCATGTTGGTGTCGCCGGCGTCGCGCAGCTCGGTGGCACGGTCGAGCGGAGAAGTACCCTCAACGTTGCAGAGCTGTAGGTCGGCGCCAGCATCGCGAAGAACGCGCAGTGCGTCCACGTGGCCGGCCTCAAGCGCCAGAAACGCCGGCGACTTGCGCTCCGACACAGTACGCAGGTTGAGGTCGGCGGCGGAGCCAATGAGCGCCACTACCACGTCAACGAAACCTTTAGCCGCCGCCCGGTGCAGCGCGCTCTCTCCAAACTGAGTTACCGCATTAACTCGCGCACCCGCCTCGATCAGCCGCCTCACCATCCCCGCCTGCCCACTCGCAGCCGCCTTGATCAGCGGGCTCCATCCGAGCTCATCGGCGGAGTTGACCTTGGCACCTGCCGCGAGCAGAGCGTCAGCAACCGCGACATCGCCAGCCGCCGCCGCCATGAACAACGGACTCCATCCATTGTCATCCACAGCATGGACTGTATCAGGCGCAGCAGCAAGAAGAAGTACCACAAAGTCAACTGAGGGCAAGCCAGCCGCCACATGAAGCGGTGTGGCCCCTGCTGTGTTGGTCGCGTCAGCAGCTGCTCCTCCTTCCAGCACAGCCTCTAGCACATCATCATGTCCAGACTCGACAGCAAGGTGGGCGAGGTACTTGCCTGAGGCGAGGACCGAGGGAAGGACGGACGGTGGGAGGGGAAGGGGTTCGGTGTGAGTGTGGACGTGGCCGTGTTCAGAAAAAGGTCGTTCATTTGGGCGGGAGGAGGTAAGGGGGGTGGGGGGGGAGGGAGGTACCGACGACGTCAACGTCTGTGGGTATGGGGAAGGACAGAAGCGGGGGAAGGAAGAAGAACATACCAGAGTATGCCTTCTTAGCAAGGCGTGGCTTTGTGGAAAGTAGGTCATTGATGACCGAGACGTCACCAGAGCTCACAGCGGCAAGAAGCCGTCCGCTGGCCATGTCTCCTGCTAGTCGACTCGGGGCAGTCAGTCAGTCTCTCTCGGTCGGTCTCTCTCAATCTCTCTGCTGTCTGCGCGCGCTCTTTCACCTCTTTTTCCCTCTTTTGGCTGGAAAGTGGAGTGCTATGCTGTGTTTGTCAAAAACTGAAAAGAGCCATTCATTCGACAGTGGAAGCACAATTTCGAGTGTCATTTGGAGGACGGCGAGGCTGGTAGGGAAGGAAGGGAGGGGGAGGCAAGGTATCAGCATGCAATCGAGTCGATGTCGTGGTGTAGCAAGGTGGATGCCATGTCTATCGGGATGAATGTGCGTTGAGCATGGTGCTGCGAGAGAGGAAAGCAAAGATGGTGACATAGGAAACATAACCCTACATTTTAGCTTGCTTTGATCATGCGATCTCATCTCTCCGACAGTTCCCCCTTGCTTGCACCCGTTCTTCAACCGTCCTTAACCGCGCTTTACTACCAGGAGCTCTTATTGACGTCCAACTGCATATGCCGATCTCAGTGTTACTGCTGCCCACATGCGCTCAATCGAGCTCCACAACCTTCTCTCAGCCTCCGCCACCAAGATCAATCACAGTCCCCGTCGATCCCCTCCCCTCCCTCCCCCATTTCCCTCTCCTTATCTTTCCTCTGACCAACACTCAAAATCGTATCCGCAGGTAGCTCACGTGCTCTGTCCACAGTCACCATCATCGACTCTCTCTCTGCCGAAATCGGGGCACCAACATCCCGATCGAGCTAATACTCAGCCGGCGAGGTTGACCGCGATCAGGCTCATGATCACGATCACAACCAATGCGACCCAAGTCGCCCAACCGACGGGCACCACCACCACCCACCACGACGACGACCATGAGCGCCCTTTGCTCGAGCCACACTCCTCTCAGTTTGGGTACGAGAAGGAGTCCACCTCCCCTTTGCCTCTCCCCTCTTCCCTCCCCCAAGCTCTCCCCCTACCCCCCCTACCCCCCCCCCCCTCCCCCAGCTCCCCCAGCTCCCCCCTCTTCCCACCATGTCGTCGTCCCACGGCGCACCACCGGCCGCATCTCACCCGCGGGCACCGACGCACGGACACGGGCAACCGCCACCATCAAATGGAACGAACGGAACGAACGAAACCAATGGAACGAACTCGTCGAACGTTGCTGGTGATCATCATCGGCGTGATCGCCACCACGATGGGTATGGGAGGAACAGCAGAGGTCGGACGAGGTCGAGGTCGCGGTCGAGAGAGCGGTCGCCATGGAAGCAGCAAGGACAGAGACAGGGTGAGCGAAACCGGAATCATGGCTATGACCGGCGGTCCGGTGATCGTGGGCATTCGCGAGACAACCGCGGATACGGCGACCGAGGGTATGGCGACCGAGGGTACGGCGACCGTGGGTACGGCAACCGCGATCGCGGGTACGGAGATCGCGGGTACGGCGATCGTGGGTACGGCGATCGTGGATACGGCGATCGTGGATACGGCGATCGTGGATACGATCGGCGCGGGTACGACCGGCGCGAGCCGCAGCGGGGCTCGCGGTCGCGGAGAAGCCGGCACTCGCGTGGCTCGGCATCGCGGGCAGACGACCACGGCCCGCCGCGGGCCAAGGGAGAGGATCCTGCGACGGCAGCGGAGCGCGATGCGCGAACGCTGTTTGTGTACAACCTGGCGCGCGAGACGACCGAGGTTCACCTGGCCGACTTTTTTGCACGCGTTGGCGAGGTTGTCGCTGCCACGCTAGTTCTTGACCGCGCCACGGGCAGGACCAAGGGCGTGGCGTATGTGGAGATGGCGTCGCTGGAGGCGATGCGGGCCGCGTTTTCGCTCAGCAACGTCCCGCTCAACGGGCGGCCGATGATGATGCGGCCGTCACTGGCCGGCGGCAACCAGGGCCCACCACCGGTCCTTCCAGTAGGCCGTGGCCCGCATGTGCGAGGCCCGCCGCCTGGGCACGTCCCACCGCCTGGGCACGTCCCGCCGCCTGGGCACGTCCCGCCGCCTGGTCGCGGCCCGCCGCCTGGTCGCGGCCCGCCGCCTGGTCGCGGCCCGCCGCCGACTGCGCCCATCATTCCGGTGAGCGAGGCTGTGGTTGACAGCCTCGACGGCGAGCCGCGCGGATTGATCCGTGGGGCAGCGTCGCGCAAGGCGCTTATCTCGGCCCTGGCCTCGTCGCGCGGCATTGCGCTCGACGAGCTGTCGTCGAGCTCGGCGTCGGCGCCTGCGCCAGCAGCGGTGGTCACCGCGACTGCTGCCGCACCCCCTGTTGGTGCCACCAAGGTCGCGGCGTCGGACTGCATCCGGCTTGCCAACATGTTTGAGCCACAGACAACCGCAGACCCCGAGTTTGAGGCCGAGCTCCGCGATGACGTTGTCGACGAGCTCTCGCAGCATGCAACCGTCAAGCACTCGTTTGTCGACCTCGCCGCGGGATACATCTACGCCAAGCTCAGCTCTGTGGCCGAGGCCGAGGCTGCACTCGCCCGTGTCGACGGTCGCAAGTTTGACGGCCGCCTTGTCGCCGCCCACTTTATCGACCGCGTCGTGTACGACACAAAGTTTGGCCTTGCCTAGCCGCGGCGCCTAGCTGACCTTGGCCTTGCCGCCGCTCTCACCTCGTAGAGCCTTGATCAGCCCACGGGTAATCGGAACTGTCCACACTGCCGAAAGCACAAGCAGCAGCGCCATCGAGAGGAAGCCGAACCAGGCCTGGACCGCGGGCACGCCGTCGAGCTCGGGCGTGCCGCTTATGATGTCGACCGCAACACCGTAGCTGAGCACGGAGAACAGGACCAGGCGGAGCGCAATTTGCGTCACCCACAGCAAGATGCCGGTAAACGTGAGGAAGAGCCCAGAGTTGACACCCAGCTCCTTGCACAGCAGCACAATGTTGAGAAAGTACGCGTTGATCTCGCAGAGGCCCGCCGCGAGGCAGAGTGGATGAGCCTTCCCCGACGCCAGCGCCATGCCGTACGACGCGATGGAGATGAGGTGATGCACGGCCAGCTGGAGCTTGGCAGTTTGAGGCAAATCCTTCATCGCTACCACACCTGCATGCACAATCGTCGAGCTGAGGTAGAGGATCAAGTACGCGTCCGATGCGTGCGAGCGAGCGTGCCATCTGGCCTTGACCGCCTCCTCCCAGCTGCTCCTCTCCCACCCGAGGCCGATGACACACTGGATGACCAGCATCGGGATGAACACCATGTGATACAACAGATCTGCCAGCATCCACTCGTTGCCATCCTTTCGTTTGGCTTGAGAATGCCTATCGCCGCCGCCGCCGCCTCTCCCATCACCGTGCCCGTCACCGTGCCCATCATCGTCTCCCCGCCACGCTGCACGCACCCGCTTGGCCGCCACCCAGCTCACACCATACCCCGCCGCACACGCACCGACCGTCCGCCACACCCTTCCCACAGGAAATTGCTCGTAGTCAAAGTGCTCCATCCCCATCACCGCACTCACATCTGCAAGCACACCCATCGCTCACCACGGCGTGACTCGTGCGAGTCGAGTCGAGTCGAGTGCTTTGTTTGTCACCGCCGCTTGCTGCCGCCCGCCGCCGCCCCTCGCCGCCGCCCGCAAGCCGCCGTCCCGATGGCAGCGGCACGATCTTTGTTTTTCTCGTTTCTACGAATAGACATGACGAGATGCAATGCGATGATCAAGGGCACGTCTGCTAGGGATCCTCTGCTGCAGTCCTGGCTCTAAAGGGGGAGGAGGCACTGGCCGACAGACCATCCCTCACAGCCACGGCCTTGGCTTGCATTTGTTGATTACCATCCAAAGATGTCTTGCTTGGTCGACTTCTTCTTCTTCTTCTTCTTCTTCGTCGACGTTTCCTGGCTCGACCCGATGTCACTCGAGCCGGACTCGTCGCCGTCGGACTCGACGTCGTATCGGGTTGTCGACTCGTCCATCGACTCGTCCGAGTCGTACTCATCCGAAGACGAGGTGCGGCGCCAAAACGCCCGCTTCTTTTTCTTTTCCTCGTCTTCCTGGCCTTGTTCGAGCCGCTACCGCGACGGCGACTGCTGCCATGACGGTGCTGCGACGCCACCGAGCTAAAGACGTTGATCCGTTGGCCGGCCTCGAATGCGTTCAGTTCCTCGACCTTGGACTCGTCCACAACCTCGGTCTCACGCTCGGCGATGAGGACGGTCTGCAGGTCGCGGGCCGAGAGCTGAGTGAGAAGCATAAAGCCGTACCACAGGTTGTGGGTCATAATGACCCGGTAAGCAAAGAACGAGCGGAAAGTCTCAAGCGAGTTCCACTCGATGTTGTCGAGCCGGCCGTCGGCGCCGGCAAAGACCACGCGGAGGACGCCGATGAGCCGCTCGTGCGGGACGTTGACGATCGACGCCACGTTGTTGAGGAAACCGGCGTACGCCAGAATCTGCGAGAACGACCAGTCGATGACCTCGCGCTCGACGGTAAACTGCAACTGCGAGAGCTTGACAAACAGCGCCGCAAGCGCAATGATAAACAGGATCGCCTGCAGAAAGCCAAAGAGCATGAAGAGCACCGTCGCCTCCACCGTTGAGAGCTCTGTCCATCGCCGCCGCCGCACCAGCGGGTTTGGCTCACCACGCCGCAGCTTCTTGGCCACGTACCGAGAGACAGCCCGTGCCTGCCGCGGCAGATCCTTGAGCTTTTGCAACGACGGCATAAACTGCAGCAGCGACATCGAGGCAATAAGCGACGTCGTCGTCACCAGGTTCTTGGCGGCAGACCCTGCGCGATCCTTAAAGTCCGCCTTCTCCTGCACAACCTTGCCGGCCACCACCTCGACGCCGCCCAGCGCCTCAAACCGCGCGTCTTCCGACTCGCTCTCCGCCGCCTGGTCCGCAACCTTGAACAGCGAGTACACCAGATCGACGACAAGAACAATAAACGCCACAAACAGCGCACTCATGATCCCCAGCTCGGCGTACACAGAAATCGTCCGTGAGAGCGAGACAGAGCTCGACTGCGCCCCAGACTCAGTGCCCTTGTTCCGGAACACCTGGTCGTAAAAGTTGGAGATAACCGCCGAGACGTTGAGCAAGAACCGGATAGCAAGCAGAATGAGCGAGATCCACTTGGACGCCGACATCTTGAGCCTTCGGATCTCCACCGCCTGCGTTGCAACATCGTTGATTGCGATGCGCGACAAATGCTCCCGCATCTCCTGCCGCGACAGGTCACTGCCAACCCGACGCCCAATTGCCGCCATCCCCGATGTGGCCGGTGTGTCAGAAAATATTTGCCCGCCTCCACCCCCCACCCTCCACCCCTCCCGTCTCGCCGTTCTCAACCTGTTCCGCCGCACACCCGCCAACTGACGGCGCCTCACCAAGCCCCTTCCCCTCTTCCTCGTCTCGCACGTTCAACCTTTACACAACATACGAATCCGACGGCTCATATGACTCGTACGACTCTGTGGTCGTCCTCGTCGTGGTCCCTGTCGCACTCGCTGGCTGAGTCGACTCGGAGTGGGTGGACATGACGGCAGTCGAGCGAGAGGTGGTTGAGCCTCCCCCGCCAGGTCAAGCAGCCAGAACGGGACCGCGATACTGCTTTGATGTGCCTGCACCAAGGATGCTTGTGTCAAAAACACTCTTACATGCACACGTTTATCTACAGCGTGTGCCCATCGCACGTAGTCTCCATACCCACGAGGTGTGACTAGCAGTTCCTTTTTTCCTCGCCGAAACATAAAAAACCCCTCACCAACTCACTCTGTGTGCCGAGGCTCGTCATCACGGCTATTCAGCTCCCTTCAATCCTACCTCGGAAGATCATCCATAAGCAGGAGCTACACGTAGATGACCGTCGTCATGTCGGCAACGTCAGCGGCAAAGGCCGTGGTGTCGCGGAGCGAGTTGCCTTCGAGCGAGAGCGTGGCGAGGGTGTTGTTGCGGGAGAGCGCGTCGAGAACGTACCGGAGGCCCGAGTCGGTGATCGAGTTGCCGTCGAGGACGAGGTTGTGGAGGAACTTGTTGTTGGAGAACGCGGCCGGGAGGAGGACGAGACCCTTGTCGCCGACCTTGGATCGGGCCATCGAGAGGGTGAGCAGGCCACGGTTGGCCTGCAGGGCGCGGCACATGTGCTCCAGCCCGTGGTTGCCGTACGAGTTGCCGTCGAGGATGAGGACCTTGAGTGTGGCGTTGCGCTCGAGCGAGCCAGCGAGGTCGTCAACGTCCGACGACTTCAGGCCATTGTTTGAGAGGTCGAGTCGCGCGAGGACCTTGTTCTTGGCAAGCGCGGCCTTGAGCGCGAGCTTGCCGGATCCGAGCTTGTTGTCTGCAAGGTTGAGGTCGGTGATGGTGGCGTTGCCCAGGATAGCCGCCGCGAGCGAAGACATCGACTTGGAGTCGAGGCCAGTGCCCGAGAGATCGAGCTGGACGAGGGAGCGCGAGGCCGGCAGGACGTCGAGGACCGCCAGCGGGCCACCCTTGCCGAACGAGGTGCCTGCAAAGTTGAGGCATGTCAGTTGCGTGTTGACGGCGAGGACCCGCCCAAACTCGGCAGAGACGTCTGCCGAGAGCTTGCACGCCCCAACGGCGATCGACCGGATCTTGACCGACGGCGCAAGGAGGTACATGGCGAGGTTCTTACCAACCTTGGATGAAAACTTGTTGTCCGACACGTCGAGGTGGACGAGCGAGGCCGAGAGCATGAGCCCGCCGAGCAGCGCATCGAGGCCCGAATCGGAGATCTTGTTCGACGAAAAGTCGAGCTCGGTCAGCGCCTGCGAGTGCTGGAGCATGGCCTTGAGCGGCTGGCCCCACCCGCGGTCGTCGGCGATCTTGTTGCGGGCGAGGACAAGACGCTCGAGCGTCCCGTGCCCGGCAAGAGCCTCAAACAGCGCCGTTGCGCCCTTGTGCGAGATGTCGCACCCGGCGAGAAGTAGGTCCGCGAGGAACGGAAGCTTGACTAGCGACGCTGCCAGTGCGATGACGCCCTTGTTCGACATCGATGCGTTGTCCGAGAGGTCGAGCGTCGCAGCCGCAGCCGCATGAGCGACGGCGACGTGAGAGCCGATCCGAGGTGCGGTGTCCCAACCTTGTCCACCGCATTCGAGCCGAGGAGCAGGTGCTCGACGTTGAAGTTCTCCACGAGCTCGCCCGACGCCGACTCGAAGCTGAACGTCTGTACCATGGCGGTCATGACGCCCTTGAGCGTGGCCGAGGTGAGGCCGGCCTGGTACAACTCAAGCGTCCCGATCCAGCGGTTGGTGTCGATGGCCAAGTCGGCGTCGTGCCAGAGCTTGACCACCGGCGCGAGGCCTTCGGTTCGGAAGACCTGCATGAGCATGTGCTTGAAGACCTCCAGCCGCGAGGGGAAGATCGACCAGGTCAGCTTGCGTCGCGCCGGCGGATTGAACACCGTCGGCGCCGGCAGCGCCTGCTCGTACGCGGCCCAGTCGACGTCGAGCTCGGCTTCGCGGGCCGCCCGCTCCTCACCAAGAAGCCCGCCGTGGAGCAAGAGCCGATAGTAGGCTGTGATGAGGCCAAGGATCGAGTCGACAACCGTGCGCGACGCGTGGAACGTGATTCGTTCCACCCCCGACTCGAGCACGTCGTCCTCGGCGCCGACTGTCCGACCCTGCGACTTACACTCGAGCTCAAACGAGGTGCCAGTCGGCGACGCCCGCCAGGCCACAAGCCGGGTGTACGGGATGAACCGCTCGAGCTCGGTCACCGCCGACGCGTTGGCCGAGCTTGAGCCAACCCGCGACCGCGACGGCACCAGCACAAAGAGGCCGTCCTCAGCCACGCCGATTTGCAGTGCCCGCCCGCGCTTGGAGCTCACCATGTACATGGTGAGACCAAACGACGGCAGCTGCCGCGCCACCTCGATAAACTGCGCTCGCGCCGCAGACTCGTCAGCAAACTTGCCTGCCAGCCGCTCGTGGAGCCGCGCCAACCGCATCTCGTAATACGACTTGGGCATGACCTTGATGAGCCACGGCGGGAGGAACTCGTCGAGCTCGATGTCGTCGAGGTACGAGACGGTGGTCTCGGTCGAGACAAAGTCACCAAACATGGCCTGGATGTGGTACGAGCCGAGGAGGAGCGTCTGGCCCTCGGACGCCTGCCACGTTCCGGCCACAAGATGGTGCTGGATCTGCTCGTACATGAGGGTAATCGCCTTGGGGTCCGTCAGCGTCCGCGGCTCCTTCCAGTACTTGACTTTGAGCGTGATCTTGGCCGCCGCCGGGTCGAGCCCGAGTGAACCGAGTCGTGCGGTCGGATCCAACCACCTGTCTGCCGACGAGTCGGCCGCGTCCACCAACTCGAACAGCGAGTGGTCGTACATCCCGATCCGCCGCGCAAACTCCTCCTTGAGCAACTGCACCGTCACGTTGGTCGTCACCTTGAGCGCCTTCTTTGTCCCCGACATGGTGAGGACAGAGACCACCAGCGACTCGCCACCCAGCTCCACAGAGTCCAGAAGTGAGTCCTTCTTGAGCAGCTCCTCGGGCGCAGGCGTCAGCGTCCGCGACGACGGCAAGCCGTCGTCGGAGATGTGCAAGACCGAGCGGACCCGCGCCCGGTTGGCATCCTTGCCGGTAGCCACCGCCTCGAGCACACCATCGCTCTCCTCTTTGCCCTTGCCGCTGCCCTCGGCCGCGCCGCCGGCACCAGTGTCCGACTCCGAGTCGGAGCCCGAGTCGGAGCGAGCCCCATCCACAACCGCTGGCGGCTGGGGCGCAGGGCTAGAGTCGGAGGCCGAGACAGAGTCGGAGCCTGCGCTGTTTGTGGTGGCCGACGGTGGTGCGGGCGGGGCGACGGCCGGGCGCTCCTTGCGGCGCTTCTGGAACTTCGGCCGCGACGTAGGCACCGGCGGAGGGACCGACGACGGCGCTTTCGGCGCATCATGATCCGAACCCGAGCTCAAGCCCGAGTCCGAGTCTGAGCCAGCCGACTCGTTTGCGTCCCCAGCTCCAGAAGCGGGAGGCGGAGCATCCGCGCTCTGGTCACCAGACTGGCTGATGCCACCAGAGGTCACAACCCCATCCTCTGCCGATGCGACATCAGGAGAGGCGGCAGAAACCTTGCCATTGCCCTTATCCCCAGCCTTGGCCTTGGTCTTGTCCTTGCTCTTGCCCTTGCTCTTGACAGGGCTCGCCTCCGAGCCATATTCCGACGACGAGAATGTGCCCGACATGTCTGACGAGTCCGAGTCTGACGACATTACTTTCTGTGAGAACGAGCTGCCGCAGTGTTTGTTCCCTTTCTTGCTTGCAGAATTGGGTGCACGGGTACGTAAGCGTGTCCCGTCTTTGTGAATGTACGGTGTGTATGTATGTATGTATGTATGTATGTATGTATGTGTGTGTGTGTGTGTGTGTGTGTGTGTGTGTGTGTGTGTGTGTGTGTGTGTGTGTGGAGGTGCGGGGGTCAACTCCGTCAGGCACCAACCGACACAGTCGACGGGGGGCAAAGAGAGAGAGAGAGAGAGAGGGAGAGAGAGAGAGGGAGAGGGGAATGTGGTGGCGTGTGTGTGCGGACAGAAGACCTATGTCTCTATGTGTGTGGGGTGTGTAGGGTTGGAGGGGAGGGAGGCAGGGAGGGAGGGACGGGTGGAGTGGTGCTCCAAGTGCTACTGTCCGCCCAGTGGTGGTGCTGTTGCTCTGCGGTGGCAGCGGCGGAACTTGCGCCATTTCAGCCACCATTTCAGCCACCATTTCAGCCACCATTTCAGCCACCATTTCATTACCGTTGCCTTTTTGTACCCTTCCCCCCCCCCCCCCCCTCCCCAATGCCGTTGTGGTGATGCCGAACGTGAGCATGTTACGAGGAATGTGATTTTGAAGAAAGTCATGGTGACCTGCCCTGCCCAACGTAGTTTGTGATAACCGTTGTGCACATAATCGTGGTCCGACAACTCTTCCCCCCCCCCCCCCCCCCCCCCACTCCGCCACCGCCACCCACCCCGCTGCACCCACCACCTTCCAGCCATGTCGTTCCGACTCCCTCCCCTCACCCCCTCACCCTCTGCCACAACACAGCCCACCTTTATCTCGTCGCTCCCGCCACACTCGGCTGTCTTTGTCCCGTCACAGTACTCGTCGGCACTATCACCATCACCACTATCACAGCCATCACCGCCATCACAGCCATCACCGCCATCACCGCCATCACCGCCATCACCGCCATCACAGCCATCACCGCAATCACCGCAATCACCGCAATCATCAGTATCTTCGTCATCACAACTCGCGTCGCTCTCTGCGGACTTTATCCGTGATGTTTCGCCCATTGCTGGTATTGGTTTGCGGGACTCATCGTCATCGTCTAAATCGTCATCGTCATCGTCATCGTCGACACCTCAATCTTCGGGCACTTCTTCTTTGGCGTACTCGGATGCGACGTCATCATCGTCGTCGTCACCGCCATCACCACGAGAAGGGATATCATCACCATCGCCGGTCTCGCGCGCGAGCTCACAAGTCGTCATTCCGGCGGTCATTCTGCCGTCGCACACTCCACCGCCACACGTACGAGCGCAGGGCTCGCGGACATGGTCGGCCGCCTCGCTCTCGACCAATAACTCGGCACCGCTTCCACGGGCCTCACACGTCTTTGGCATCCTCATCGCACTCGCGGCTGTCGCGATCTCGGTGGCCGTCACCGCCACGCTACTCTTTGGCGTCCTCCCGCTCTCGTCGGCCTCGCCCACTTCGACTTCGTCATTTGTCCGCCACCACGCGCTCTATTTTCTCGTCCAAGTGCCGCTCTTGCTCTTTGTCATCCATGGGTATATGGTTGTTACGTACTCTTTTGTCTTTGAAGGTCTCTACATCGAGCCCCTCCCGCTCCTCTTCCGCTTCTGCTCAACCTCGCTTCCGGCCGGCGTCCTCGCCCTCGTCACTACCGCGTCGCTCTTCGGCTTGCAGCCAGGACTTTTCATTGGTGTCATTGCTGTTATTGTCACCATCCAGCGATTCCTGGTCCAGTACACCTCGCTGTACACCCTCCGCGCCGCTCTCCTCACCCAGAACTTTGTCCGGCTCGGTGGACGCTACCTCGATCTACAGTGGATACTCCTGCTCCTCCCGCTCATCGCTCTTGTGTGCACCACCTACGTCTTTACTGCTGATGTCATCTTCCTGCCACTGTGGCAGTCGCTGGCTGTCTTCTTCTTCTTCTTTGTCCTCGTCGCCGCACACATGTTCCGCGTCGTCGTCATGCGCCCTCTCCAAGCCCGGCCCTTCATACTCTTTCCGCTCGCCATCCAGTCCGACGCCACTGCAGACGTCGGCTTTGCCTTTCTCCTGCCCTTTGCCACCTCGTGGGCACCCATTGCCACCCTTGTTGTCCTCCGCATCTCCTACATAACCCTTCTTATCTTCTTTGCCTTTACCTCCCGGGGCGCCAGCTGCCGCATGTGGATCCTGCAAACCCGTCGCGACCGCTCCGCCGCCGTCCACCTCTACCGCTCACCCGACGCCATGCTTGCCTTTCGCCAGCGCGTCGCCCACTACCTCATCTTCACTGTCCTCTCCTGGGTCATCTCCTCGGGCTCGTTTGCGCTCATCGCCTTTGCGCTCCGCAACTCGGCCAACTTTCCTTTCGCCTACCTCCCGCGCCCCCATCTCCACTCCTCGCTCGCCATCGCCGCCACCCTCACTGCCATTGCCGCTCTCGTCCTTGTTACGTTCCTCTCCGCACTTCCGCACCGCATTCTCGCAGACGTCGCCAACTCGCTTCGTCTCGGCTGGTACCTTGCTGCGCTCTCCTACCTCGTCTCCACCATCCTCATCCTTGTCCTCCTTCAGGCCCACTCGAAGCTCTGGTTCACCTTGCACGCCTCCAATCCCGGCGTTCTCGACCCCCTGGCCTCCTCGCCACTCATCCCGGGCCTCTAGCATCAGCAGGCACACTAGCCTTTACATCGTAAACGGAATGTTGAATAGCGCCTGCATCTCGCTCGCCATCTTGGTCGACAGCGCCATCGCCGCCTTTGACTTGATCTCCGGCTCGAGCGTGCTCGCCATCAGCGCCGCCATGCTCGCCTGCATCCCCGCCTGAAGCGCCCCAGAGAACGCCTGCGCCACCACCATCTTCTCCGCGTACGGCATGTCGGGATCCAGAAATGCAAGCGGGTGGTCCGGCGGCAGCGCACCTGGGTGGTCTGACCCAGCCGCCACCGCGGGCGCCGGCGCCAGCGCTGCAATCTGCGCCGCAGCCTGTGCATACGCCGCAGCCTGCGCCTCCCGCACGTTGGCCACCGTCTCGCTCACCTGCGACTCGACACTCGCCTTGACGCCCTTTGCCTCGGCTGCTATCTTGGCTTCGCGTTTGCGCTGCCGCTCGAGATCGGCTGCGCGCCGCGCCGCCTCGCGCTCCGCCCGCGCCGCCTCGCGCGCCGCCTTGGCCTCAGCCTTGGCTGCTGCCTTGGCCTCCCTCTCCCGCGTCGTGGTGTCGACGACGTCAAACTCGATTTCGGCCTTGAGCATCGGCATTGCGTCGATCTGCTTGCTCGCGTGGTAGTACAGCACCCGGTACCTGCCCTCGTCTAGCTTGAGTCGCAGGTTGCATCCGTTCCGGTCCGACACCAGCGCGGTACGGCTTGAAGACAGATCCTTGCGCTCCATCAGCTCGCCGGCCATGCTCCATACCTCAATCCAGTACCGCACTGTCGTCGTGATCGGATAAAAATGAACGTGGTTGTGCTCAAGCACCAACACCACAAGCGGCGGCCCTCTGCCCGACGGCGGCGTGACAGTGACAGACACGAGTTGCAGCATCCGATTCGCGCTCAGCGCGTTCTCGGCAGCCAGCGCCTCGGCCAGCCGCGCGTCATCGATTGCTAACGCAGACACCGGCTCGTGCGGCCCACGGCCTGTCGCCACCAACACTGCTACATTCCCGGCCACGCTTGCCTTGGCCACTCTCAGCGCGGGCACGAGGCCCACATTGATCTGCCGGAACAGAAGCGAGGACGTGGCGTGTGGAATCGCGACCGCTATATGTGTCGAGCCGGCACCAAAGACCGCACCATCGGCCGTCACCACCAGCGCGGCCCCGTCCGACGACGCTACCGCCACCACGCGCTGCGGCGGGTGTCCACGCGGCGTGCCTGGCGTATGCAGGGAGACCTTGGTCGGAAACTGCCTCGATCGCTGGACGCCGACCCCAACCATCCGCCGCGATCGGTGCGCAAACACGTACAGCTCGCCACTTGCAGACACCGCGGCGTTTTGCGAGACCGCCACAAACCGAGTCTCGATCGTCGCGGGCGTCACGTTGATCCGCGCCGGACGCTCGCTCCCGCGCCCCAGCACATACAAATTGCCACCTGCAGAGAGAAAGACACAGGCCTCGCACCCAATGGCCATGTCGGTCATCACCAGCGGCGCGAGTATGTCCAGCGCGACAGGCAGTGCAAACGCCTTGGTCTCTCGCGGGGCGCCGAGCTTGCACTGCTCATTCGAGCCCCATCCAAAGACCTCGCCTGTCGCACTCCGCGCCAGCGACGCCTTGTAGCCAGCCACGACCTGCACAATACGCAGCTTTTGGATGGCCTTGATGAGCTGTGGCGAGCTGCGCGGCAGATCGTCACCATGTCCAAGTCGCCCCATCCCACCCGAGCCCCACGAGAAGACCTTGCCAGACGCTGTGAGCGCTAGCGCATGGGTGGCATGGACAGACACAGACTGCTTCCACTCGCGGTCAAAGTCGTTGGCGCCGTGCGGCGCGACAGAAACTTGCACCACACCTTTGCCCGCCAGTCCCACCAGCGGCAGCGGAACATGGCTGTACAACACGTTGCACGACGCAAGAAGCACCGGATTGTCGCCCAGAATGTACACGCTGTTGACCTCGGGCCGGTTCTCGCTCCCCACCACAAACACCGCACCGCGATCAAACGCAGCCACGTCTACCACCGGCGCTCCGATGAGTCCAGCCACAAGCGATGGTGTCTTGAACGTAGTAAGATTCGACCGCGAGGAGCCTGTCGCAAACCACTCGCCCCACACCAGCGGGACCGCCGTAGGCACTCCAGTCTGCTCGTGGACAATGGGATTCGGCAGTACTACGTTCTCCACAGACGGCAGCGCCGGAGCACCATACTCAAGCGGGCCCTGCACAGCAGTAATCAGCGTTGACCGCAACAGGTCGCGCGGGAGACAGAGTGCCGGCGTCATATCCGACCGATGGCTGCTACTCCGCGACATGCGCTCACCGTTCGCAATGTCCATAAAGCAGTTGCTACACAGGCACCGCTCAAGCGGCGGCCGCGAAATCGAGGTCACAAACCCTACATGAGTCTGGATAGGCAGCTCGCATCGGATGCACTCGATGCTTGCCGCCGACGTCGCCAAAGGCGTCACCGCAAACGTGGTCGTCTCGAGGCCAAGGTCCGGGAGCACCGGCATGTGTGGAAGTTGGCTAAGCCTGTCCCCAATGCGCACGCCCGGAAAGGCATCCCTGTTGCTTGGCAACGACATCGAGCACATGTGGAAAAACATCCGATCCGGCTCCGCGCTCACGCACGCTTCACACATCACCGTGTGGCATGTACGCGCGTTGTCGTACTGCGAGTGAAGGGAGCTGATCGCAGTCCTGCACGCAAGAAAGGCCGCTCCACCCACAATGTGCTCTTCGCAACGCATGCACGTCATCTTGCCGTACGCTGAGCTGCCGCCCTCGTCGGAGCGGACGGTCGGCCCCAGGCCCCACACGAGTGACGACGGCGCGAGCTGCAGCGGCGGCACGCTCGGGAGCGGAATGGCAGTAAAGGTGTGCTCCGAGGTGTGCTCGCTGCCGCTCTCCACGCCAGCACCCTTGGCATGGCACGCTTCACAGAGATCAAAGTCTGCACACTCGCGACACTTGTACCGCGTCCCGGCCAAGTCGGTGATCCGGCACCCGTCGCACCGCACGTTGCTGTGCCTCAAAAGGGCGCCGCATTTTGCGGGTGCCTCTACGTACAGCACGTGGGTTGGATCATGCAGCGAGGCAACAGTGCACGCTTTGCAGAGCGCAGTCGACGGGCAGCTTGCGCACACGCCACGGAACTGCCCGATGAGCCGCTCGCATTGAGAGCAGAGCAGCGAATCGCATGCAATCTCAGCCAGGCGCACCAGCACCGGCCGCAAACTGCTGCCTGCCACATTGAGCAGCGTTTCACGAGTGCACGGCCCGCACACTGCGACACACGGTTGCGGCTCTCGAGCTTCGCATCCGTCGCACATTTCAAGTGCCGTCGGAAGCGTCTGCACCCGCATCAGGTTCGCGTTCACAGACGCGTCGACAGTGACACCGCAGGCGGTGGCCGCGCCCGCAGCAGCCAGCCCGCCTGCCGGCACCCGTGCATCGCCCGACAGCGCAAGCCAAATGGGAGGACCACGACCGCGGGTGGTGAACGCAACTTGGTGCGGCTGCCCGTCGCCGGCAAGCAGTGGCGCCAGATCAAGGTCAAACGCTGGCTCGACCTCGCCGTCCAGCGAAAACACAAACCGCTCGTTCGCCGCGTTGAATCCGATACCGATGACGGTGCCCACCGGCAGCGGGCAGGCTGCCAGCCGTGCTGAGGAGGCACCTGCGAGCCCCGCTACAGGCGAGATTAGCTTTCCGCCGATTAGGTCGATCCCGAATGATGCATCCACCTCACCCAGCGGATCGAAGAGGCCGTGGTTCCCGGGCGCGAGCCCAATTTGGAACTCGTGCGGTGTCGAGAGAAGGGTGAACTCGAGGTAAAACGAGGAGGCAGTCGACGCCATGTCTATCGACAACATCGCGCCTCCGACAGGACCGATCCGGTCACGGCCGTAGCCGTAAAACCGCGGCGAGAGCGCCATGAGCCGACCCGACATGACAAAGCCGCGCGAGTGGACAATCGGCACACCGCGGGAAGCAATCAACGACATAGCTGACATGCAATGACGGCAGAACGTCGAGAGAAAGCGGCCCGTCGAGCTGCATACCCCGCACTCCCCCGAGGCTGGCAGCTGCGGCGGAGGCACTAGTCTGTGCGGACCGGCGTGTGTAGCAGTGCTCAACGCATTAAGAACCGACGAGTGACCGGCAACCTCGAGAGGAAACCGGGCGAGGACATCGGTGGTCAAACCACGGGCATCGAGGTCAATGCCGGTGGCAGTTGATGCAAACGAGACCGCATCCCGCCATTGCTCCACTTGCACCGTGTTGGACGGCTTGCCTAGCTGGCGACGGACCTTGAGAACCCGGTCATCAGACCAGTCCGTGTCAGAAGGGCGGAAAAGGCCGAGCTCAGCTGCGACAGAGTAGGCGAGCGGATAGACGCGCCCTCGGAAGTGGCGGGTAAAATCGTCGCGGTCGCCCAGGAGAGGAAAAGAGCTCCAGAGCTTGCAGAACTGATTCGAGTACGCGGCAGCCAGGACCCTGTTGCCAGTGGCGTCGTTGAGTACGGTGAGCGCTTCAAAGATAAGAAGGCCGAGCGGATGTTGTGAAGCAACCGTGCCGAGCTCGAGCGCAGCGAGCGCAAGCGAGAGATGCCGGTCAGCGTCTTCGATGTGAGCAGCCTCCAGCTCGAGCACGCCATTGACGTAGTACGCGCCAACAACGACCTCGAGCGGCAGCGGCGGTGCACCCGGCGCCTCGACGCTTGCCAGGACCTGTGCTGCCAGCGCGGCATCGTTGTCAGCCAGCGCGGCGTCGAGCGCGGAGCCAAGCGCGAGTGGCGCCGACGCACTCAGCGACTCGACTGCGAGTCGGTGTCTCGCGCGGAGGCGGGCAATGAGCGCATCAGACGCGTCTTCGCTTGGAGGAGCTGTTGGCGCGGCGTCGTCGATGACCGGCGCAAAGTAGCGAGCCAGGTCCTTGGTCCGAAAGAGGCCCTCAGTGCGGACAGTGAGCGAGGTGGCGCGGCTGGCATCAAGAGGGTGCGGGACGTCAAAAAGGACGACTCGGACTGTGCGGCCGAGCGGACGGCAGGATCAAAGGCCACGCCTGTGAGCCGGGTAACGGTGTCAAAGAGCGCGAGCTTGGAGATCCGCGAGACGAGTGAGGTCTTTGGATCGGACTCGGATCCGGAGAGAATCGAGCCGTAGAGGCCAAATGAGATGTGCAAGCGGACCTTGATCTCCGAGGTCCAAAAGAACGTCGAGACCTCGGACGAGCCGAGAACGGTGTTGAGGTAGGTGACAGCAAGTGCGATGACTGCCCGCGGCGATGGGTCCAAACACTGGCGCATCTTGGTGTTGAGCGCACGCGCAGTGACAATGGCCACCATGTGTGTGAGAACGAGCGACGCGACTACCTCAGACTTGAGTGAGATGCGGACAAGGCCGAGGTAGCGCTCGGGAATGCCAAGATCTTCCATCCACTGGGTGATCTGGTGGCCTGAGACCGGGAGGACCGAGGCGCTTTCGAGGCGGGCGACAAACTCGGGCAGAACACTACCACGCAAGTGTGCGGTGGCGAGGCGGACATTTGCGTTGTAGACGGCGGCGTCTGCGCGGCCAAAGCCAGTAAACGCATCAGACGAGAGCGGCGACGCCGTGTATCCGGCCACTAGGTTGGCCGGGAGGTGGCGGTAGAGAACTGAACCGCGGAGGGCGACAAGGACGACGGCCGGGCCGCGGATGATGCCGTCGGCGAGTGCCGAAGCAACCTCGTTGACAGCACCAGCACCGGTGAAGCAAACAACAAGCTCGCCGGCAACCACCATGGAGACCGAGGCCGATGGCGCTGTCGAGGCCTGCGGCGAGAGGATGGCGAGGACCTCGGTGTTCCACGACGCGATGAGGACCTCAATGGTGGTGATGGATGCGTTAGCCTCGCGCCAAGGACCGGGAGGAATGAGCATGCCGACAGCGGTATCCGACGGCTCCTCTGGCGGGAAGACGCGCGCAGTGTCGAGGAGGTAGTACTTGCCGTCGCTCCCGCGGTGGCCCTCGATGTCGGCCGGGCCACAGATGGTGGTATACGGCGGGGCGCGACCGACAGGATGAGGCGCGAGATTGAGCAGCTCGGCCGCCGCCGCCATGATGGTGTTAAACACCGGATCATCGTCGTGGACAGTGATGGCGCCGTCGTCCGAGCCGTAGATAAGCGAGGCCGAGCCGTCGATTGGGAGCAGCGACGACGCAATGATGCGATGCCCGCGGTAGTCGAGGATGGTCATGAGCGGAAAGTGGAGGTCAGGCATGTCGAGGTGCAGGAAGGCCCGGAGGCCTTCGAGCTCGAGGCCGGCCGCGGCGATGGCAAACTGTGCGCCAGCGTAGATACCGTGCGAGTCGGTCGCAAACTTGAAGAACATCGACGCCACCACGTACTTTTCGCCACCGGCAACGCCGCCGGCTTCTGTCGCCGGCAGAATCCGCCGCGGCGCACCCTGCGGCAGCCCGGCCTCGTCCACAATGATCCGCGCAATGGCCTGCGCCGTCTCGGCAAACGTCGAGGTCAGCGCGTACAGACGCGCGGCGCGGACCAGCCGCTCATGCGGCGTCGCCACCGGCAGCTCCAGCAGCGTCTGGAACTCTGCGTTCCAGTCGCGGGACGCCATCTCTAGCAGATCATCTTCGAGTGGGTCCGCTACAGCCGTTCGAAGAACGGGGCGCTTGGTGCCGCCGCTCCGAGGCCAGTTGAGAATGGTTCGTTGTCGTACATCATGGGCTCGCCGAGTGTGTCGGCGTAGGCGGCGATCGGAGCCGGGGCAGATCCATTCGACCATGCAGGTGGTGGGCTGTCCGGCATGGGCTCGCCGAGTGTGTCGGCGTAGGCGGCGATTGGAGCCGGGGCAGATCCATTCGACCATGCAGGTGGTGGACCAAGCGCCGAGTACATCGATGCACCATCTTGTCCGTTAGGCGTCTGCCCAGGATGGGTAGCAAGAGCGATGGGTGTGGCTGGCCCGAGAGCAGCGTAGAGAAAAGTGGACGGTTCCAGAGGCGATCCATCCTCAGCAGTTGCAGCATACGCCATTTGAAGTTCCCGAGGAGCAGCATAACCTTGAGCAGCGTTTGGAAGAGCAGAAGCCAACCCCGATTCACCATCGCCCTCCATACCATTTGCCATCATGGTCAGCTGCATGACCTGCGGAGGGTGGACAGCTTCCAAAGCACATGCATACTGCGCCAGCACACTACCTTCTTCCACATCATGTCCAAGTCGCGGGAGGTGAAGAACGTTCCTCACTTGGTTCTCTCTCACACTTGCCATGGTTGTCAGGGTGTGAGGGAATGGATACGACTATGTTCCATAGAGAGAGTGCGGTGTCGCCTGGTCTCTCTCTCACACGGCCAAAGCGCCTTCGATCGGCACAGACTGCTGCTGCCGCTCGCCGGCTGACACATGCGCAGCAATACAGCGTCGTTGTGCTGTGCAGGGGGGCATTCGCATTCGGACGAGAGTATGGTGCGATGGACAGGAGGAGGGAGGGGGAGTGGGAGGGGGAGGGGGAGGGGGGGGAGGAATCGGATTATTGCGAGGGAGAAATCCGACTCGAGGGTCCCGGCTACGTAGCGCGCTTAGTCCAGAGGGGGGCATGGGCTTGGTCCAGTCGTCGTAGACGGGATCGGGCGATAGAGAGGGAGGCTGAGAGGGAGGCGAGGCGGGCCTGAAGGGCGACAAGCCCATCGGATGGCGCACAGCTCGAGTCGTTCGCCGCAGTGGCATCGTCGAGGCAGCCAGCAATTCCGGCGGCGATCGACGGTCGTGGCCAGCCAGGCGACGTCGTCATGGCGGCTCCGAGAGCGCGCTCGGCATCACTCACTGCCCAAAGTGCCCAGCTGCAGACGGCGGTGGCAGCAAGAAGAACCAGCAGGAGGGCCAGCGCCGCCCGTATTGCCGGCGATCCAAACACCGCTGCCCGCGCCCGGCCCTCGGCCGCATCAGCTGCAGCCTGAAGCCGGGCTCGGGGCGAGGCCAGACGCTGCGGCGATCGCGATCGCGACCGAGACCGAGACCGAGACCGCGACCGACGCCGCCGCGACCGCGACCGCGACCGGCCTCTTCGTGACCGCGACCGAGACCGCCGCTGGCTCGGCTCGCCCGGCGGTGCCAGCGACGTCGCCGACGTCGCCATGCTTTGGCGTGGCTGCGCCGCCGTGGCCACCATCTTTTGTAGATGCGCCAGCCAGGCCCCGTAATACTCTGCGGTGCGGGCGAGCGAGGCTTTGGCGATGACCCGCTTGAGCATGGTCGACTTGATCCACTTGAACTCTGAGGAGATGAAAAGAAAGCAGGCCGAGTCGGGCGCAGCCGGATCCGCCCAGCAGCAGTAGCGATTGAGGACGAGGAAGTAGTCTGCGTACGGCACGCCTGTTGATGCTGTCTCAGTCGCCACCACAAAGCGCACCGGGCCGGCGCCGCCATCTACGGAACGGACCACTGCAACCTGCTCCTCCACCAGGTGTGCCTCTTTGACACCCATCGGCGTCTTGACCACCTGATCAAAGACCAGCTCCCGTACATCAGTCGCATCGTCGGCACGATGTGACCACGGCGACTGCGACTCGATGCGATGTCCCAGCTCGGCGTAGAGCGAAGGGAGGAAGCTGCCACCTTCGGCAAAGACCAGCTCCCAGAGCCCAGACACACTCGTAGCCACGCGGACACGGTCCACATACGTATGTTCCAAGTGTGCCCCGTCTCCACACCCGCACTCCATCCCTAAGCCCTCGGGACCAGGCGGCACGAGTCGGGTGTGCCGCAGCACCGGATCGAGGCCGACTCGCTGCCCGTCGCGCTCCGCACACCACAACGCGCCTCCAGGCTGCGCCACGGATTAGAGGCAATATACCGGAGGGTGGATATGCTGGCCGGGCAAAGTGTGGGGGGCCATGGTGGCAAAGGCCAAAATGATCATGTTTACAACTCACGATCTGCACGACTAGGCGAGGTTGAGCGTCTTGCGCAGGAGCTCCATGTTGGCGTTCTTGCCATGCGAGGCAGCAGCAATGCCGTTGGACGGACACGGCATGTCCGGGATGGTGAACACACCGCTGGCGATCGAGTCGGTGAAGCCCGAGAAGGAGATGACGACGTCAAGCGAGTTGGTCGTCGCGTTGTACGTCTCAAGGGCAACCAGGGCGCCCGAGTCGATGGCAGTGTATGCCGAGTAGACCTGACCCTCGCCATGGGCGGACCAGATGTACGCGTTGGTGCCGTACCAGTTGCCGACGCCCACAAACTCCGCCTTGGCCAGCGCATCCTGGCCGATGACCGAGCCCGAGGTCGCCTGCTTGGAGCAGACCTGCTTGTTCTGCGTCGCGGGGAGATAGGCGAGGGTGGTCTGCGGCGAAGAGAACTTGCCCGACGAGTCAAAGTTCTCAAAAACAGACAAGACCATCGGCGGCATGACAATGTCCGTCCGCTGCATGCCCGTGGTGTAGTCGACATACATGGCTCCCGTAAAGTACGTCGCCGGCGCCACAAACATGTTGATGTGGGAGGTCCAGAGGTTGGGGAGGGTCGGCGGCTGCGGGTCGGCCGTCACTGCCACCGCCAGAGCAAAGGCAAGGGCAACAATGGCAACCTGCATAGTCTTGGCCATTCTCACGTTCAGAGTCGAGTGTGTACGTGTGCGTGTTCGTGTGCGTGTGCGTGTGCGTGTGACTGTCCAAACTGCCTTGGCTGTTTTATTCTGGCCAATGGCATGTGCAAGACCGACGGTGGCCAAAGGGCTCGTGTCGCACGTGTGCGGACAGTGTACGGAAAATGTAGTTTGCGGGGGAGGGGGGGGGGCAAGATGAGTTCAGGAAGAGCAGGTTGCACTCTGTGTTCATGGCTTGGTTGAGGACGGACAATGGGTTGTTGGTCGGCGGACAGGTGCTAGATTTGCGTCATCTCGTGGTCGGCGGACGGCGGGGTCTCGGATTCGGCGGTGCGCGCCGAGAGCGCCTTGGACGCGACGATGGCGACGACGGCGAGGGCGAGAAAGGCAAAGCAGACGGAGAGGGCAAGCGGAATGGCAAGCTTCGAGTTGCGCTCCTCCAGCCGTGAGGTAGCGACCTCGCGGTCGGCAGCCACAGGATCGATCGCGTTGGCCGGCGCGCCGGCGACAGTCATGACAAAGACCTCGGACACGTCGATGAGCTCCAGACTCACGGGCGCGGTCGAGATCATCGCGCCGCTGCGGCTCCAAACCGCATTGATCGAACCAAATCCGGCCACAACATCCCACACCGACTCGCCAAACACCGACGCCCACAGCCGGTCGTACGAGCCGACCGGCTCTGTCGCGTTGACCAGCTCGGGCATGTCAAGTCGGGACGCAAGGTCCAGCGGGCGGGACGCCGTCGCGTTGACGCGCGATGGAGTTGCCTCGAGATGGCAGAGCCACTCAATGTTGACGCATTCCGAATCGCTCGCCATCGGCCCAAAGTCGTCGTCGTCGTCGTCGACGCAAACCTGTTCTGTCGAGCATGTCATACCCATTGCGCTTGTCGGGTCCACACTCGCCGCTGCCCCATCCACTAGCGCGTTGCGCATCTCGGCTAGAACCGCCGTCCACCGCACTTCACCCGGTCGTGGATTCGCTGCCACGTAGCTGTCGGTGACGGCAAAGACTGGCCAGCCAAACACGACACTGCTCGGCAAGAGTGGGCTCGACTCTTGGGAAAGCCGGACGAGCTCGTGGGTGAGCTCGAGCCAGTGCCCGAGCACCACGTCGCAGTCGCCGCTGCTCACTGACGCCGGATTGAACGACGCAAGCGTGTCCATCGCTGCTCGGACCGATGACGTGATCAACGGATTGAGTGTAGGAGCTAGAGCAGCAATCACATCGACGTGCTCCGGCGGGACGCAGACCCGCGTCGCCCGCGCCAGCAGCTTCTCAGGCGTCACCAACTGCGTCGGCTTGGAGAGCCCGTTGCGAACGCCGACCGCCGTCAGGCCGTCGACAAGCAACGGCGCAGTCGCCGCCGCCGGCTTGGTCGCCAACGCCGAGCTCAGCTCTGACGCGAGGCCAAAGACAACGTCGGCGTCGGTCCGCAGCCCAAACCCGCCGACCACCACCATCGTCGGCTGGCCGAGGACTGCCCGGGCCAGCGCTGCACACATTTTGGCTCCACCGGCATGCACAACCCCGGACGTGTTCGACATCGCGCTGCCGATATCGTTAGTCACCAGATGGCAGACTAGGTGACCGCGCGCTCGGATGCGATGGACCGCAAAGGCGTCAACCACTCCGTTGACAGGTACCCGTCCTGAAAAGGCATCAAACGTGGCAGCAACTTCAGACGGTGTCCTTTGTGGCGATGCAGAGTGCGCGGCCACAGGCAGCTGGTCCGGCACGCTGGGCGTCGGCGATGGCGCAGCGCCCAAAGTGTCGTGGCCGCTGCCGAGCTGCAGTTCCCCGCCAATCATGACTCCGCCGAGAAAGGCAGTGACCAGCAAGAGCACGCCTGCCAGCACCAGTGGCAGGATCACAAGCCGTTGCCGCCGTGGCTTGGTCTCGTTCTTGGGCACCTTGACGGCATCAAATGTCTGGGTTGCCTGATGTGGCTCCGGCTCCGGCTCCGGCCGCTGCGGCGACGACCGGCCGGCTGCCACCACCCCAAGCCGCAGCACGCCATCATGCCTGCCGGGCGCCGCGAGTGAGAGTGCCGCCAACGGAATGCTGTCCATGCCACCGCTGTTGTACGGCATGTTCTTCGATGTCCAGCTTTGCAGCTCTGATGATGCGCCGACATCATCTAGCTCGATGCAGTCCGAGCTGACGTCCGAGCACGTTGCGGTGACTGACGGCGACGACGCAGGCGACTGCGCCTCCAGCACCGTCTGAACCCGTTCCAAGAATCCGAGTGCAGCTGCGTGCGGAAGCGGTGGCTTCGCCACGGTCGTCAGCCACAGGTACGCCGCAAACCCGGCATTGGGCGCCAGCCCTACCAAGTCGCTACCGGCGAGCCCGTGAATCGCGTGCAGCTCGCCAAGGACAAGCGACGACACTGGATGACCGCCGACAACCGCGGCAACCGTGGCATCTCGGACGCCATCCACGGCGAGCTCCGGCAGCTCATCTCCTATCGAGACCGAGGCCAGGAGCGCAGCAAGGAGCATCGGCTTATCGAGCACAGCCTCGAGAACACAGATGCCAAACGCGGCGCCGGGAGTGACCAGCAGCGGCCAGCCGCGCCGCTCGACCGCCGCGCCAACCGCAGCCACCGCCGTCGAGTTCAGCTTCTCGGCCGCCCACACCAGCGCAACTGCAAGATCAGCCGCGAGTGGCAAATCCAGTGACTCATCCGCGAGTGTCGACGGGAGATAGGCTCCGATGGCATGTGCAAGCTGAGGCGTCGAGCCAATGAGCTTGACGTGTGCAAGCTCGATCGTAGCACCCGTCCCAAGCGCATACTGGTGGAGAAACGGTGAGCCCGAGCCGGAGGACCACGAGCCCGGCGACGGCGCCGCAGTCGAGGTCGATGATGACCTTCGCTCGTGGTCGATGAGCAAGTGTCGCCGTCTTCGCGAGTGCGAGGTTGAGTCGTCCGATCCATCCGAGCTATGCGAGCCTGAGCCCGATGCTCGAGTCGTCCGTGTCCGCTTGCCACGTGCCACGTGCCAAAAGACCGAAAACGTGCGAGAATTGGACGCCAGCGTCGTCCCATCGGTCAGCACCGCAGTGATGGTGACCGGAATGTCGGCCGCGACGCGGGGAGCGCGAGACCGAGCGCAACTTGGGACACCTCGCCGACGTGCGACGCAAACCGTCGGGCCTGCTCGATCACCACAGACTGCGGAAGGAGGACCAGGACGTCAATCGACGAGGTGCGGACGACCACAGAAGATGTTGGATCCGCTTCTAGCTCGAACCGATGGGTGCCAAAGATGAGCTCGACTGAGCCGACTCTAGCCGAGTGGAGGCCAGTGAACGATGTCGAGACATGCAGCGGCGCGCGCCGATGGCCCACCCCGCCACAGACAACCCGCCACTGGCGAGCGTGCACATGTCTGGCTGTACCGTCGCAATCCGCAGTCGTGGTGGAGGAACGAGCGAGTTGCTCAGCTGCGGCGCGTATTGCGAGACCAGCGCATGCTGCATCGACGCCGCCAGCAACCCGTCGCCCGGCAACCCAAAGGCATCAGTAGACATGCCAAGCACGTCGTTGAGTGACCAGTCCATCTGGATCGTTGACAGGAGCGCAGGATCCAGAGATAACCCTGACATCGGCGCCAGCGCCGCCGCGGCGCCTACCGCTGGCCCGGCATGAGCCTGGGGGAGCCGGATGCGTGCGCGATCGAGCCGGACAATCGAATCCGAGTCACGGGAAACCGACCGGAGTGAGACCCAGGCCCCAAAGTCGGAGCAGTGGATGCGAGCACCGGCGACGGTGCCAGGAGCAAGCGTCGACATTCCGACTGTCTGCCCGAGGTCAGCGATGAGCGCCTCGAGCGAAGAGAACGACGCCAGGTTGCCGCGCCACATGTGCCATCCGTCGTCCTCGAGGTCGACTGCGCCAAGCGCGACAAGGACCACGTGATCGCCGGCCTCCGACAGATTCGGTGGCGAGACCGTCTCGGTCATGCTCGACGAACCTGGCGTCGACGCCGCGTGCGCCTCGGCAGCCGACGGGCCCGGGCCGGGCGAGCTTGCAGGCGACGGCTCTTCGATCCACTTGGACGCGAGGACGGTGTTGGAGAAGACGGCAAAGACATCTGACTCGGCAACTAGCCGCACGTCTGGCGCCACTACGGCGTCCAAGACCAACCGGACGTCATCGAGCGTGCCACGGATGACACCAAGCGAGGCACGTGCCGCCGACAAATCGATGATACCCTTGGAGAGAACAAGGGTGCCATCGCAGACCGCAATCCTGAGCTTGCGCAGTGCAAAGCGACGGCCCGAGATGAAGACCGAGACGGCAGAAGCTGGAGGTGGCTCGATCGTCGACTGGCCAGAGGCGCTGGTCAGCTGTGGTGGAAGGTCGACAAGCGCTCGCCAGCGTGAGGCAATGACGCAGCCCGGATGCATGGTGCCTCGGGTGGCGAAGCGTATGCGGCCACGCACCACCCGATTACCAGCTACAGCACTCATAACTGAGTTCTCCGAAGCTACACACGCACACACACCTTGCCTGTCCCTGGCCCCTTGGCTGGTTTCAGAAAGGTGTGCCCACCCGGGCCAATCTGCCAACTATGCCCGCGTACGGTGTCCAATCTTGCAAGCGCGTGCAAAGAACTCGGGTCACGGTGGAGGCCGCTGCCGGCGCAATCCATACCACGCTGTACAGGGTGGCCCACAGGCTACACCTTTTGCTTCATTTGGGGGGGAGGGGGGGGGGGGGGGGGGGGAAGGGTAAACATACCAGGAGGATGGAGTGTAGTTAATGGAGTCACGCCCTCGCATGTGAGCGACGACTCCAGATCACCGCCGTCATCGGTGGTGGCTAGCGCCAACCACGTGGGGTGAGCGGTTCCGCACTGCGGAACTCGATTGTGCCTTTTCGCACGGTAGTCCTCGCGCCGCATGTGCGGCGAGGTTGGCTGATGTGGAGATTGTGCGAGGGATAGTGTGGATGGCGTCAGTCATTGCCATACGGATTCGGGCTTGTGTCGATCGCGATTCGGACATGGCCGCCTACGACGGCGACGACGACGGCTTGCGGGCGACAAAAGACGAGAGCGGGCGACCGTCCGAGATGGCGACCGCCGAGTCGTCCCAGATCTCCCAGCCAGCAAAAGCAGCAGCAAGCTCGCCATCGCGGAGGAGAAACTTCTCCCGCTTCGGCTTGCCCCACGCTTTGCAGGCCCATGTAAAGGTGTGGACGATGACAAAGCCGCCGGGCGCTACTGCGTCAGCGACCCAGGCCCACAGCGGGCGATACAGGTATCGCGCCATGACGACAATGTCCAACGATGCGTTGCTGCCGCCAATTTCGGCGACCACGCGCTCGAGCTCGGCGCTGGCCTCGGCGATCGGAACTTCCTCTAACTCGACCAGCGTGGCAGTGGTCTTATGGGCGACGCCGTGCTGGTCAGCGAGGACCGCCACGTTGGCCATGTGACGCTCCTGGTGGTCGACGCCGATGCTGACATCGATTCCATCGTCCAGTGCCATAAAGACGACATCGCGCCCGGCGCCGCACGCTACGTCCAGCGCCACGCTCGTCCGCGTCCCATCGCGGCTGGCAGCCAGCGCAGCTACCATCGCCGGATAGTGCTTGGCGAGGACAGGGCACGGCTCCCACATCCGGGCCGAGCCCTGGACGCCGGTAACCATGCGGGCACCGATGCCCATCGCCGCCACCACCGCATCCAACGTCGCTACCACCACTAGCGGATACCATGGCGCGAGACGATCGACAATGGCGCCGGCGCCGATCACCACATCCTCCGGCGAGCCGTCCGGCGGAAGGATGACGCCGATGACCGTGTCTCGCGGAGGCAAAACATGCGCTAGCACATCGTACTCGTTCCATGGGACGCATGCTGCAATGGACAGGTGCCCAGTCTCGTACGCAGCTCGACTGCGGAGGTCGACCACGCGGACCGCGTCTTTGGTCGACCACTCGCACAGCGCTCGCGTGGCGGCCTCGGACACCTCGCCGCGGGGCGCAGACTCACCCATGCGTGAGCTCTCGCCCGGGCTTGTGCTGCCGCAGCAGCTCGAGGGAACTGACGTCGCCAGGATGGGCTGGAGTTGGCCAAGTGAGAGCCGTCTTGACGTGAGAGGTTGTAGAAGTGGGGCGGAGGCGGGATCCGCTAGGTGGGGCCGGACCGATGGAGGAGTGGGAACTTAGCCGATCATCGCCACACACAGCCGTAGGCTGTGTGTATATGTGTGTGTGTGTGTGGGGGGGGGGGGGGTCGTTTGTGTAGCATAGGATCAGCTGCGGTTGAGACGAGCCTGACGAAGCGCCTCCATCCGCTCGGCCATGGCCTTTTGCTTCTCCTGCATCTGCGAGGCATAGCGGGCTCGGACCGAGGCGGCTTCTTGGTTGGCGACAAAGTGTCCGCGGCGTAGGATCTCTTCATGACGTCCGCACACACTAGATTTGGGTGGTGTCGGTGTAGGCGTAGGCATTGAAGGCGTCGGCGCCGGTGCTGGCGCGGGCGTGGGTGCAGCAGTAGGTGTAGGGGCGGCAGGCGCGGGTGCAGGCGCGGTGGCGAATCGCGAAGACTTCAGTGTCTCCAGCAGTGCCTCGCGCTCGGCGCCCAGGCGGGCTAGCATCTCATCCAAAGTCTCCGACTCGGCTGGCTTGGGCGAGGTGGATGGAGCCGGGTGGGATCGGTCGCCCTGCTTCCGAGGATCAAACCGCATGGTCGGCGGCGAGAAGGCAGCCTGCGCCTTGCGAGCAGCGGCAAGCTCGCGCTCGAGAGCAGCCTTCTTGGCAGCCATCTCGGCGTCAAGCCGCGCCCGGCGGAGCGCAGCCTCGCGATCAGCAGCAGCGCGGCGCGCCATGGCGTAGATCATTCGCTGCTGGGCGTCATACTGACTGCGAAGCTGCTCATCCGAGAGAACAGAAAAGGCTTCTTGCAGCAGAGTAAATGCCTCATGGCTCCCGCCCTTGTCAGGATGGAGCGTCTTGGCCTTGGCCTTGTATGCCGTCCGAATGTCCGCAGCCGCTGCATCTTGCGCCACGCCCAGTACCGCGTAGTAGCTTGTCATCTGCCCCTCTCCCTCCTCTCGCCCCAGATAACCGCCTCAACCACTACAGACGAGGTAGCGACGTGTGTGTATGAGAGAGAGTGAGAGAGCGAGTGTATGTGTTTGTGTGGTTGTGTGTGTACGCTTGCTGCCCGTGATGTCAGTCGAACACTGGCCACAATGGAATGATCAAAAGCCATGCCAAGCACACCATTAGCGAGGCGAATCCCATGCCCCAACGATTATCATGCACTCATGCACAACACGATCATCCCAGACCCAGATCCCAAATCCCCCCCCTCCCCCCCCCCCCCCCCCGCCGCCCATCTTCCCCTCCTCCTCCCTCCCCCGTCGAGCAGGAGTTTGGTTTGGTTGACTCACGCCATGCCCCACGAAGGACACTCGTCAGACACGACTGACCTTTTTACCTGAAGATTGGGCAACACTTTGCTCGGCAGGCACTGGGCTTGACTGGCGTGGTGTGTGTAGCGAGGGTGTGGGGTGAGCATGATGAGCACAACAATACTGGCTACCTTTTCCACCACAGCCCTCTTGGCTACTCTCCTCTTTCCACATCTTAGCCAAGTCGTCGCTTTGGCCTCGGCTGCTGTGGTGGCTCTGCTTGCTGCCGTCGTCTTTCCGCGACTGACGTCGTCAGCCAAGTCATTGCCGAACCTCGACACAAGGTCACGGTCGGCTTTGGGAGGCAGTTCTGTGCCAGCGACAGGTCCTTCTGCTGCAGACACTCGGTCCTCCTCGCAAGGCTCAGTCTCCTTTCGTACGCCTGTAGGCACTGCCTCTCACTCGCCTGCCGCGTCGGTGACCGGACTCTCGGTGGCCGTCACGGCCCAGGCCGCATCAGACGCCGCCGATGCTGTGTATGGTGGCTCTGGGAGGCGGAGAAGGCGGAAAAGGCGGAAGGGCGATGGCGACGGTGATGCTGCCGACGGCGCCAAGGCTAAGGCCCGCGAGAAGGTCAAGGTCCGCAAGAAAATCCGCAAGCGGGTGCTGGCTGCAAACCAGGAGCAAGCTGTAGGCAAGGCCAAGGCCGCGGGACCCGAAGAGATTGAGGTTGATCCCAAGGACTTTTACTCGCCGTACGAGCTCCCGCTCAAGGTGACGAACTTGTACGGCACGCCGCGGCACATCGAGCCCAACACCCACTTTTCGATCCCGTACGCCAACGAGCTGTTTGAGGGCCACGTCTCGCTGGTCTTCCGTGGCGAGCCGCGCGATCCACACTTTGACTCGATCTACGACTCGTGGAAGACAGTGTTTGAGATCCAGCTGCAGGGCAAGCTCAAGGTCAAGACGAGGTCGACGCTGTACATGGGCATCGAAGCCATGGGTCCGGTCTCGATCGGCATCATCGGCCGCGCGCTGGGCAAGATCCTTCTCAAGCTCATTCGGTCACAGACACGCGGCATGGACGGCACGTTCAACGAGGGCGACGACCTCCGACCGCACATCTGCTTTCCCATGGCTATGTTTGCCGACCGCTTTGTGTGGACGCCCGAGGGCGAAACGCCACCTGCCATCGGCCAGTACCTTGACTGCGAGGACGACGAGTCGGCCAAGGCCCGTAAAAAGGCCGCAACCATGGACGACCGCTACGGGCCCGACTCGGGCATCCTCACCATGTCGTTCCGCTCGCCGCGCCTCGACATGGTCAACTGGAAGATCATCGACATCCCGGGCATGAAGGACATCAACTTTGCGCCATACCTCGCCGGCCTCGGCCTGCAGATTGTCGCCTACGACATGCCTCCCGACTGGACCGGCATTCACCTTGACTCGGCCAAACAGTACTACTTTTGCTTTACCATCGAGAACACTGGGACTGGCGTCCGTGCCCGCAAGTCATACCCGGCGTCGGTCCCGCCCGAGTATCTTTACCACCCGGGCGATCCACGCCTCGACGCCGCCCTCGCCTCGCCACGCGATTCCGAGTACGAGTACGAGTACGTCGAGACGTACGAGTACGATGAATTTGCTCGCGATGAGGACGAGCCTGGCTCAGGCTCGGGCTCGTCGTCGTTCTGGTCGTCAGGCGGCGGTGGGTCGCCGCATCGGTCTGCTCGCCGCCAGGCTGCCGACGACGACGACGACGATGATGATGATGATGACCTCGACGCCGACATGGACGACCCGTTTGAGGCATCGCTCTTCTCACCGGAGCTCACCACTACGCTCAAGACTCCGGGGGCGCGGTACTCGTCGATTTCGGTTCCTGCTCTCATCGAGTACTACCCGCACAACAAGCGGCGGGTGCTGTATGTGGTGCACGCAGTGCCGGCGGCATCGTCATCGGCGTCGGCGACTGCCCTTGCTAGCCCGCCGCCGCCGCTCACGCTCCCGATGTACTCGCCGCCACCATCAATTGCGATCTCGCCAGAGTCGGAAACTGGGCGAATGACCTATGCGTCGGCGTCCGACTCGTCAGATGCCGGCGCCAGCTCGGGGTCGGGCCACGCCGACCCACCAACGCCATCGCGGCCGACGCTGCCGTACGTCCGCGGGCGGTCAGGCTCGGCCGGCTCGCGGTCGGAAAGGGCGACAGGCGCTGGCGGTGCCGACGCTGCGTCGTCGGCCGACTCGTTCTCCAACTCCTCGGCTTGGACCGAGGTGGAGGAGATTGGCGAGGCCGCCGTACCGATCCGCAGCCAGGCGGACCCCGAAGGCCTGCGGGTCTCGCGGTCGGCGCGGTCGTTGACCTCGCTCAAGCGTGGCAGCAAGCGATCGTCATCGGGCTCGCGGTCGCAGTCACGGTCGCGGTCGCGGTCGCGGTCGCGGTCCGGCTCGAACTCGTCGCGATTGCCACCAACGACGCTTTCGGCCCGGCGGACCGAGACTTCGGGCTCCGAGTACTCATCGGGCTCGTGCAGCTCCAAGTACGAGGCACGCCGGGCAGTGGCGCGGGCGCCGCGGCGGCGGTCAGGCGAGAAAGGTCGGCGAGCTTCAGGCGGACCTTCGCGGTTTGTCGGCGTCTCGCTCTCACCGCTCGCCGGCGAGTACAATCGGTTCTCGGCCGTGGCTCCAGCAGTCTCGGGCGTCCGCCGCGTCCTGCGGACATACTCGGACATCCGCGACCTCGAGGCGCACTTTCGGTCGCACTCGATCTCGCGCAAGGGCCTCAAGAACCCTAAGGTTCGGCGGTACTCGCGGCTTGCCAAGGAGCGGTCGGCGCTTGACGCCTTTCTCTCCAACGTGGCGAGTGCGCGGTCGCCGGCGGCGCAGCAGCTACTTGCGCTCTTTCTCACCGACACGGTCTCGGGTGACGCGCGGTTCTTCCTCTCGGGCGCGCATGAGCGCGACGCGGCCGACCTCTCGACCCAAGTCAAGTTCCACACCTCGGCTGTCCGCGCACTAGACGAGACGTACTGGCGCGAGGAGACGGCGCTGCTGTACTCGGACAACCTCTCGTTTTGTCAGTTTAAGCGCAAAGCGCGGCTGCACAAGAGGCAGAGAGTGCAAGAGGAGGTGACTGCCATCATTGCGCTTGACGACGTGCTCTCTGTCGGCCCGCTGGAGGACTCGAACACTCCGTTTGACGGCTTTGTCTTTGTCAAGATTGTGACACTCGAGCGAGTCCACTACGTGTGCGTGGCGTCGGAGGAGGTGGCGGCGGCGTTTGTGGCCGCCATCTCGGCGGCGTGCCATAAGCTGCGGGCGTCGCGGCGGGCGCTGTCATCGGCAGTGACGCAAGTCCGAGCGTCAAGCGCAGGCAGCCAGCAGGCGGTGTACGTTTACAGTGTGCCGCGGTTCAAGTCGCGGCTGCTGCTCAATGGCCGGCGGCTGCTGTTCAATCCATTTGCGCCGTCGATGGCGTCGGCCGTTGCCCCATGGGAGGTTATCGGCGAGCTGCTGCGTGAGGGCACCATGCTCCGTGGGAGCGACGTGCACTCGGTCAAGGTCAACGCCTTTCTCGACGCCACTGTCGAGCTGAAGCGGCTGCGGATGGACGAGCAGGTGTGGAACCACAACCAAAAGGTGGCGTTCTTCCTCAATGCCTTCCATCTCCTTGTCGTCCATGCGCTCATCGTCCTCGGGACACCGTCGTCCAAGAAGGAGGCGCGCCAGCTCTACACCGACTACTCGTACCAGCTCGGCGAGTACGTGCTCTCGGCGGCTGAGATCGAGCACGCCATTCTCCGGGCGCCGGCGACCAAGCACCCGGCGCGGCTGCAGAAGACCCGGGCACGGGTCTCCAAGCTCAAAAAGCTGCGGTCAAAGGACCCCGTGCCGCGGTTCGAGGAATCTGATCCGCGGGCTAAGTTTGTGCTCGACCGCGTCGACTGGCGCCTCAACTTTGCCATCATCTCGGGCTCGCTTGGCTCGGTCATGACCTTCCCGGTCTACCATCCGGACCACGTCGACTCGCAGCTCAACTCGGCGACCTCGGCGTACCTCAATGCGTTCACTTCGGTCTCGGAGACAACCGCCGTCGTCACCCTTCCCAACCAGTGCGCCAAGCTCATCCCGCACCTTGGCGCCACCCACCTTGCAGTCCTCCGCCGCCTCGAGCCGTTCTACCGTGGCTCGCTCGCCGCCGCCCTCCAGCGCGTCCTCGACTCTCGCGACAAGAACGTCTCGATTCATTTTGCCGAGCCCGAAAAGGGCGAGAAGCTAAGGTTCCACGCCGCGTTCTCCATCGCCTAGCGGGGCCAAGTTCTTTCCTGCTCCTACTCATCTCCTTTCCCATCCCCTTTGCTGCCCCTATCAAAGACATACTCGCGTTGCTCCTTCCGCAGCACTTGTCTCCGGCAGACGTTTGTGATCGGCATCATGTCGGCAGCGATAAGCGTCAAGTCGCGCTTCGGGAGCAATGCCGAGGCCACACACCCGCCGATTGTGCACTTTACCCGGTACTACGCCCACGCCCGCGATCGGTCGCAGCGGAGCTCCGAGCGCCAGTTTCCGGGCGTGCATAACGCGCTGCTCTCCACCGTGTCGCCCGATGGCTTTCCGGACGCGCGGACCGTCTCACTCCACGAGTACTCTGACGATGGCTTTGTCTTTTGCACCGCCCGTGGCTCGCCCAAAGCCCGTCAGCTTCTCGCGAGCGGGACGGCGGCACTGACGTTCCTTTGGCCGCCGTCGCAATCGCAGGTGAGGATTATGGGCCGGGTGACCGAGCAATCGCGCGAGGCGACGCTCGCGCTGTTTGACGCGTGCACGCCCCGCGAGCAGGCCTACTACGTCCGTACCGGCAGCGGCGGCCAGTTCGGCCAGTCTCAAGTCGTGGCGGTGGTGGAAGATTGCCATGATGCCCAACAGGCGGTCGATGACGCCGGCCCCGAGTATGCCCTACCGGACGGTTGGACTTCGTTTATCCTCCTCCCGCACGTAGTCGAGTTCCTCTGCCTCGCGCAGGCCTCGCGCATGCGGTACATCCATGTTGAGCGGTGTCGTGAGTCCGGACCGGTCCATGTCCTCCATACCCTCCCGCTCGAGGCCGGTGGGGAAGAAGAGGCCGACGCGGGCGAGGGCGAGGGCGAGCTGGCGAGGGGCGGACGCGATGCCGGGCATGGATGGTACCGGCAGGATCTGGCCATGTGAACGAAGCGGTGTCATGTTACTGGCTCACAGGAGTACAGGTGTTAGTTACGGGACCGACGAGTACGACGTGCCCGACGAGGTAACCTGACGGATCTTGTCGTAGGTAAAGGCACAGCCGTCCTTGATGAGGCCCGGGATCGAGGCCCAGAACGACTTGTGCGGAAGGAGGCCGACGACGCCGCGCTCGCCCTTCTTGTACTGCCAGGCCATGCCGGCAATGAGGTAAACAACAGAGAGGACGAGGGCGATGATGAGGATGATGGAGCCAAGGGAGAGGCCCGACTTTTGGCCGGCGAGCCGCCGTTACCGCCAGCATTGGGGCACGCGTTGGCGTGCTTTGCCGAGAACGAGTAGACGCACGCGGCGTAGCCATCGTAGCTGAACTTGAGGTCACCGGTGACAGAGCGATCACAGGTGAGGGTCAGCTTTGCCTGGTTGCCCGAGGGGAGGCAATCACTATCTGTGACGCCGCCCATAGTAAGGATAAAGCCTTCGTCGGAGGAGCTGGAGAGCGATGAGAAGGAGTACTTTTCGGCACCAAGGATCTTGTTCTCGCTGGCGCCTGGGCCCCATTCCTGGCACACGGTGATGTCCGACTGACCGCTGCACACCGACGAGGAGAGGGGCTCACAGATGGCGATGTCGTACGTGTACTGTGCGTCCGAGAACACATACCCCTTACCACTAAGCACACACACACATACACATGGGTATGTAACCATGAGTCATCTCCACATACCCTCCTTCCCCACCCCCCCCCTTGCCCCGTGCCGTGGCCAGGTCACGTGAGCCCGTGATGGCCCTCGCACCAGCCATCACACAGGTCACCACCACCATCACCACCATCACTGCCAGTAACAACAGCAGCAGCAGAAGTAGTATCACACACACACACACACACACACTCGCTTGTTTTGGGAACATACCCGTTGCGAAAGAGGTTAGCGTTGTATGGGGCAAAGCTAGGGCACTCGGCATGGGCTACACTGGCTGCAGCAAGTAGGAGCAGGACGGCGGCAAAGGCCAGCTCCCGCGACATGATGGCACCTGCTGGCGTTGAGTGGTGGTCGCTGAGAGGGGGCATGGTGGGGTGGATGTTTGACTGGCTAACCTCGGGTTGGCAGCTACACCTGCGCAGCAAGGTAGTCGCGGACAAGCTGCTTGTGGACGTCCTTGACGACCATGTACTCGGACATGAGAGTGTCGACGGTGTCGGGCGCGGCGCGGGCGCGGGCGGCGGCGACGACGGCGGCAGCACGAGCGCCGGACCGGCAGTGGACAAGGACCGGCTTGGGGGCGGCGTCAAAGGCGGCAACGGCGGCGGTGAGGTCGGCGACTGTCGGGCCCGACGGCGGGATGGGCGCGGCGGCAAACGAGAGGCCTGCGGCGGCAACGGCCTCGCCCTCGTTCTCCAGGTGGCCGTCCTCGTTGGCGGCGGCAACGTCGACGATCGAGGCGACCAGCCCCTTGTCGGCGAGATATGTCAGGTCGTCAGTGGAAAGCCACGGGCCGACGAGAACATCGTTGTCGATGATGCGGAACTTGCCCTGGCGAGCCACAAATTCGTCGATGCTGCCAAAGAGGTTGATCGGCATCTTGAGGTAGCGGACGCCGTTGACCTCGGCCTCGGGCAGCTTGCCGGCGCGGACGTTGAGCTGGATGGACGGCACAAAGAGGCGCGGGAGCGAGAGCGTGGCGTCACGCTCGGCGCGCCAGTTCACAAACTGCTCCTCGTCCGTCCCCAAGGCAACGTGCTTGTTCGACGCCTTCTGCGCACCGATGGTCGACTCGAAGACGTAGTCGGATCGGTCGCCGGGCGCGTAGTCGTGGCAGGTGAACAGGCGGGTCTCGTCCGGGAGAGCAAACAGCTTTTGGACCGAGTTCCAGAGGACCTCAGACGAGCCACCAGGAAAGTCGCAGCGAGCGGTGCCCATGTCGGGCATGAAGATAGTGTCGCCGACAAAGACAGCGTCGCCCGGCAGGTAGTACGAGACGCACGCCGGGGTATGGCCCGGAGTGGAGAGGACGTTGACCTCGAGCGAGCCGATGGCAAACGTCTCGCCCTCCTTGAACAGCTTGTCAAAGTCGCGGCCGTCCGGAATGAGATCGCCCCAGTTGAAGACGGTCTTGAAGATGGACTGGACGGTCTTGATGTGCTCGCCAATGCCAGTCGTCCCGCCGACCTTTGACTGAACATAGCGCGAGGCCGAGATGTGATCAGCATGAGCATGGGTATCCAGAACCCACTCACAACGCAGTTCGCGCTCGTTGATGACAGCAATGATCTTGTCGACCTCAGTCGTCGAAGTCACGCCGGAAACAGCATTATACTCGAGGACGGAATCAATGACAGCACATGCTGACGTAGTCTCGTCAATGACAAGGTACTGCGCCGTGTGGGAGTCCGGCTCATGGAAGACAATGACTGTCGCCTTGTTCTCGTTGGTTGCACTCATGTTATACAGCAGGTATATGAAGTGTGGCAAGACAGAGAGACAGAGAGAGACAGAGAGAGAGAGAGAGAGATAGGTAAGGGTGACGAAACGCTATTCGTTAGTTTGTTCGTTGGCTGTGTGTGTGTTTGGCCGCAATGGCCGCAGCCCAATCCCCACCCCCCATGGATTTGGCTAAGGTTTTTATGTCTCAATCTCTAAATTGCGGCAGAGGGTTATCGTGATTGGCCTCATCAAATCGAGGTGATTTGGGTAGGTGAGGGTCAAGGGTGCAAGGAAGGAGGTGGATATGTATGTTGATTGTTAGGCGACAGCGAGCTCGAAGCGACAGTTGGGACACGAGGGCTTGGAGGAGAGCCAGGGGTGGACGCAGTCCTTGTGGAACACGTGGTCGCAAGGGAGGATGCAGACGGTGTCGCCGGTGGCAAGGTCATCGATGCAGATCGAGCATGTTCGCGTGCCGAGAGAAAGGTCGGGCTGGTAGGTGGCGAGCGGGAGGAGTGCCAACTGGTCGGGCGTGAGGCCGACGGGCTGCGGCGGTGGAGCAGGGCTCGGCTCGGGCATCCGGCCAAACATGGCGACGAGCTGCGGCGGGAGAGTGATAGAGATCGAGCTCGAAGCGCCGAGCGCGTTGAGGCCGTTGACGATGCGGACCATTTCAGTGTAGAGCCGATGGTGCGTGACAAGCTGCTGGACAAGGACAAGCTCGTCGTAGAACGACCTCGACTCGGGCGCGGTCGCCGCGGCCGACAACTCGCTCTCGGCGTTGAGCAACTGGCCAAAGACCCGCTCGAGCTGCAGTCGCAACGGGAGAAAGGCCTCCTGGACTCGAGTCTGCTGGTGGGCAACCACGGCATCGGCGTCAACTTGGTCGTCGTCTGACGAGTCCGAGATGCTGATGGAGAGATCAAAGGCAGAGCGGGTCGGCGACGGCGGCGGCGACGGCGACGAGGACGACGAGGACGACGACGGGATGTTGGACCAGGGTGCCATAGACCGACGCAGCACATCATCGGCCGACGCCGCCAAGGCGTCAGGCATGTGGCTGCCGGTGGCAGTCCGTCCGCTCGTGCGCTGCCGGCGGTCCAGACGTCGCCGGTAGCGAGCGATCTCGAGCGGCGGCGGTGCCGCCAACGACGACGACGACGACGACGACGATGAGAGTGATGATAGCGATGACGACGAGTCCAGAAGCGTGTCGAGGAACGAGAGCCGCGGCTCGTGCTCATCATCCGAGTCGGACTGGCGAGTGCCGCTGCGAGTGCGAGCGCGGCCGAAGGCTTGGCTGGGAGTGGGTCTGCGCGGGACCGCGGGCGTCTCTGGCACCCGCTCGCGGGCCTCGAGTCGCTGCGCTGACGCGCTGGCCTCGGCGAGCATGTTGGTCAGTGAGCTCGAATGCTGCATGGACGGCTGGGGAGCGTCTGCTCGCGCCGGCGGTTGGCGGCGACGTGAGCGATGGCTGCGGCGCGACGGGACCGAGCGAGGAGGCTGCTCCGACGGCAAGGGCGACGACGACGACGGAGCGGGCTGGCGGATCCGCCTCGCACGCTCACGCAGTCGCTCCTCGACTCGAGCCTCAACCCGGGCCTCGCGGGCCGCCACCAGCCTCGCGTTGCGCTGGGCGACGGCATCTGCAGCGCGAGTTGACGCCCGCAGCGTCTCGATCGACGAAGACGACGACGGGGGAGGCGGCTGTGGCTGCGGCTGCGGGCCGCTCCGCGACCGATGCGCGCTCCGTGAAGGAATGGCCGGCGAGCGAGCACGGGTCGGTGGTGATGGCGAGGATGGGGCCAACAGACTTGCGCGATCTGTGGTCGACCGTGAACGGAGGAGTGTGCGGTCTGGTCGAGACCTGTGGTGAAGCGGCCGAGCCTGGCCCCCGTACGACGAGTTGAGCCTGGACAGCGAGGACAACGACGACATGGGAGTGCCTTGCTGCTGGGGTGATTCAGGAGCCATCCTTGGCGCTGTCCGTGGCGCGCCCAATGAACGCGCAGAGCGCAGCTGGGGAGGTGGGGTGCGGCCGTGGTGTTCGCTGGCTGTTGTCATGCGTCGAGGAGGGGGACGAGGGCCACGGGTATGGTGTGCACGGGCATGGGTATGTGTTCGCTGGGGAGCTCCCGACGTGGAACTGGACCTGAACAACAACTGCACCGGAGTCCGAGTCCGCGCACTTGCGTTAAGCGCATGCCGGCTCGGGTGCGGCATATGGGCGGAGGAGGCGTGGGGAGAGGGGAGAATCTTCCCTTGTCCCACACCACCATCGATTGTTTGTTGTTCCAATAGTCGTAGCCCACCCACCGACTGCCACTCACCACCACCATCGATTGTTTGTTGTTCCAATAGTCGTAGCCCACCCACCGACTGCCACTCACCACCACCATCGATTGTTTGTTGTTCCAATAGTCGTAATCGTCCACACCCCTCCCTCGCCCCCTCCCCCCCCCCCACACACACATGTCCCAAATCAACACCGCGTTTGTGCTGGACGCATGCGTGGTCGACGTTCCGGTGTTAGACAGAGCAGTCTTCCGCCAATGGCTAGCAGGCCGCTCAGGTAGGCCCACCTTCCCCCCCCTCCCCCCCCTCCCACCCACCCCCTCCCACCCCCTCCTCACCCTCACCCTCTCCACACAGTGGCAGAAGCTACCAACGCACGGATGGAAGAGCTGCGAGTCAATGCGCAAACTGGACGGGGATTTGTGCTTGCCGATGTGAGGGATCAGTTCCGGTCGTTCAAGGTGCTGCAGCCGTACCTGGCCAAGCCGCAGCATCTGGCCATGCAGATGATGCTTACGGTGTCTGTGGCGGACACGCGGTGGCTGTTGGAGGAGTACTACTCGTTTGATGGTCCGGTATTCAGAGAAGTGGTCGGAAAGAAGCTCTCGTCTAAGACTCGCCGCGATCTGGATGATGTGGCCGAGCGGAGCCACGTCGAGCTAGTCTCCTGCCAACGACAGTTTGACAACCTCCGCACCATCTTTATCACCTGCGAGCAGTTTCTCCAACACGCGGCCGAGAACTCTGACAAGCCGTTTGTTCTCGCCCACTCGTACACTGTCGGAGATCTCCGCCGCGCTCCACACGTCCACAGTGAGTCCAACACTCCGCTGGGATCACCGTCTTCGCCGCTCCACACCCGCTCGCTCGGCAACGCAGCGCAGTTTGATGCCGCCGTTGCGTCACGGACCTCGTCGTGGGCCTCACGCGGAAGCCCTTCGCCGACTGCTGCCGCCGCCGTCGATGCCTTTGGCCCGCCGACTCAGCGCGCGTCGGCCGGCGACCTCGCACATCGTCCGCTGTCGGGCGAGATGGGCCCGCCGCCACCGCACACGACGCGATCGGCCGGCGCCTCGCAGAACAACTCGCTCGAGCTGCTCCAGCTTCCGCAGTACGGCGGTGGAGGAGCCGGCGATGACGGCGGGTCGTCCGGGCGGGTCACGCCCGACGCCGCCGAGCCGTCGCCGGCCATGGCGGGCACTGATGGCACCTCGTGGCAGCTCGCCTTTGCACCGGGCACCTCGCTCAACGCTGTTGTCGCCACAACCTTTGTCATTCCGCCGTCGCTCGCCGATCGCTACGTCCGCGCCCTCGTCATTGTGGGCAACCGCATCGAGGTCTCCAAGAAGCGGCTAGCCTTTCTCCGCTACGGCGACCTCGACGCAGTTGCGGCCATCATTGCTGAACAGTGGATCCAGCCGTCGGCCTCGTCGTCATCATCCGGCATGCAAACCTGGCGCCTCGACGCCCGCTTTGCCGACGCTCTCCGCGACGTCAAGTCGCTGCTGCAAGACCGCGAGGTGCTCGACACCTACCGGCGGCTCGCTCTCTCGCGGCTCGCCACCTCGCCAGGCTTCTCGGACCAGGTCCTTGCCGCCATCAAAGCCAAGCTCAAGGAGCTCCTCCGCTCGCTCATCTCCATCGGTGGCGGGCTCTGTCAACCCAAGGAGTTCCGCGACGTCCTCCTTGATCTCTTTGACGGCCCTGTCGAGCTCTTTGCCGCGGCCTCGGTCTCAGTTGATCAGGTCCACCACGTCTTTACCGTCCTCCAGCAGACCTTTTCCGGTCTCGACGAGCTCCAAGTCCGCAATCGCCGCTCGTTCCTCATGCCCTGGCGCCGCTACCTCGCCGGCGCCCGTGACATCACCACCTTTCTCCTCCGCCGCTACCCCACGAGCTAGTCGCTCCGCGCCTCGCCCCTCTCCGTCCGCCCACGACCAATACTTAACACATGCCCTTGCAACTGTTGTTGTCTCCCCCAAATGCAGTCACTACTTTCCGACATCGCCCGCCTCATCGCGCATGACATGCCCGCCTGTCAACCCAACCCGCCCGCCCTCCCACCGCTGATTGCCCTCTCACGCGCGAAGTCGCACTCGTCTCCCAAACCCTCCTCCCAACACACACACTACACACTACACACTACACACCACACACCACACCACACCACACCACCACCAACATCTCCACCAGCATCTCCACACACATGGACGTCTCCCTCCAGGGCCTGTCCCTGCGGCGACTGCGCATTCCCTCGGACGTGCTCCCGCTGGTCTCCCCAGCACCCACCGCACAGCCACTGTGGTCGACAGGCACAGCCACGCCCCCACCACCACCACCACCACCACCTCTACCACTACCGCTACCACTGCTACCGCTACTCCGACAGGAAACCCGCTGTCGCTCAGTCTGACCCCGTCTGGCACGCCGAACACTCCGGCCAAGCCGCCTTCCGTCGACCCGTTCTCCCCGCTGCAGACCCGGTCATCAAGGAAGCGGAAACGGTCTGCCGAGGAATCCGCCGCATTGGGCAGTCCCAAGTGCTCTGCACGGGCGTCGGCGGTGGGTGCTAGCTCGGCGAGGAGATTGATGGGCGATATCACTTCGCTCGACGTGTCATACAACTCGCTAACCAACCTGCCGTCGCAGCTGGTCAATCTCTCGGCGCTGGCCGCGCTCGACGCGTCCAACAACAGGATTGGTCTTCGTGGAACGTCGTTGCCAGACGCGCTGAGCGGCCTGCGCAACCTCACCCGCCTCGATCTTTCGTGGAACCGGCTGACAAAGCTCGCGCCGGTGCTGGGCGCGCTTCCGGCGTTGACCTACCTCAACCTGGCTGACAATCGGCTTCAGGAAGTGTCGGACTCGCTCGGAGGCCTCGCGAGCACGCTGCGGACTCTCAACATTGACGGCAACGAGGAGATTGGCAAGTTTCCGCCCGTCATTTCCAAGCTCACTTCGCTCACCGAGCTGTACATGGATGCAACGTCGCTGTCCAAGATTCCTGGCACCCTCTCGCGGCTGACCAAGCTCCATTCGCTCACGCTCGCCGACAACAAGCTCGGCCCGGGCTCGTGTGCCGCAAGCCTCTCCAACCTGGTCTCGCTCCACAACCTAGTCCTTGACTCGAACAGCCTCCGCGCGGTGCCGTCGTTTGTCTCGGCGCTGCCCCAGCTGGCGTGGCTCTCGCTGCGCTCCAACCCCATCGCCTCGCTTGCGCCGCTGGTCCGTGTCACCTCGCTCGCCGAGCTCGACGTTCAAGACACCCACATCGAGACGCTTCCGGCACGCTTTGCCTCGCTGCCATCGCTGACCTACATCGGCGCCGACTCGACCGAGCTCTGCGAGCTGCCGCCGGCGCTGGACGCCGCCATGACCTCGGGCCGCCTCGCCATTGGCCTGCCGTACCACATGCGGCCGACCGACCCGCCGGCAGCGGTCTCACCTATGACTTCGCGCGCCTTTCGGCTCCGGCATCGCCACAACGCACGTGCACCCAAGAGCCCGCCTAAGCCGCGCGCGCCGTCGCCGCCCATCGATCGCACCATCTCATTTGCAGAGCCCGCCTCCATCGCCTCTGTTTGCTACTTTGACCGCTCCGAGACGCCTTCGATGATCGGCCGCTCGTCCTGCCCGCGCGTCCGCATCACTGAACCGGCTCCGCCGGCCCTCAACCTCTCTGCCGACAACGGAAGCGGCGCTGATGATGGCCAACCCGCAGCTGCAGGCGTGGAGGACCACGACGCCAGCTCGTCGTCGGCCGCCTCGCTCTCGCTCGACTCGCCGACGCGTTTTA
The DNA here is from genome assembly GCF_000142905.1 of Thecamonas trahens ATCC 50062. NCBI lineage: Eukaryota > Apusomonadida > Apusomonadidae > Thecamonas > Thecamonas trahens. The sequence continues at coordinate 91,605 of NW_013657611.1, forward strand.
AACCCTAACGGTACGGTCGTTCGGACCCGTTGTTGCGCGTCTTGAAGTGAATTACTTGATGATGCTTGACTTCCAGGTCACCGGCCGACGCTGCGCGACGCCTGCTTGGCCTGCGGCTTGAGGTGGAAGGCGCACCCGCACGTGATGGCGGCTGACACGTAGACGCCCGCCCGAAGGAAGCCCGACCTGGGAGCATGGGCGAGGCACGCGATGTGCCGTACGGTGCCGATCCGGAGGACCGGCGGGCGCGGACGGTGCGGAGCTTGTCATTGACGACCCCGAAGACCGGGAACGAGAGCATGACAGAGTTGAACACAGTGGCCGGACGGGAAAGCGCGAGGACGTCTTGCGATGGGCGAGCTTGCCGGTCAAGTCCGCGCCGTCGCGCAAGCGGAAGCGCACCTCTGCAGCGGCTGCTCGTCATCACCACTTTCCCCAACAAGCCGCTCTGCGACGCGACTGCCTCGCCTTCCGGAAGCTTCATGGTAAGCGATCGCGGCCGCGGACCATTTGCGCCGCGTGCAGCGTCCATCTCTGCATCGCCGACTGTGGTCTGTTGTGGCAGCCATTAACACATTGTACTACTCTTTTACCACGGTCGATGGACGTTGCGACCTCTGTGGAGCGTCGCGGAGCGCGGCTTGCGCGATGGACAAGTGTGTCCATTCCGTACCGTAAAGGGCTAAGTGGTCCAACCGTAGCCGCGTCTTTGTGCTGCGGCGCTTAGCCCGAGGCCGACGACGAGTCAACAAACGACGCCGAGCGCCCGACGCCGCCAGAGAGCACGTGTCGCGACGACCGGTGCCGTGCCAACAGCGAGGCCTGCGGCGAGGTTGCAGCGAGCTCGCCCGAGCCGCTGTCCGAGCCAAAGTCCGACGAGTCGCGGAGCTCAAGGTCCGAATTTGACGACCACAGCGCAGCGGCGTCCGACTTGAGGCGCGCGTGGCCGCCGAGCGCGTCCCCGGTTCCGCCGACGTAGTGGTACCGCGACGCGAGGAGCGTGTGGATGCCGGTCATGACAACGAGGAGGACGGCAAAGATGAGGAACTCGAGCGCCTGCGAGGAGACCAGCTGCGACTCGGCCATAACGATGACGACGACGTTGCCAGCGGCGACGGTGAGGAGCCATGCAGACTGCATGATCGACTTCATCGAGGCCGGCGCCTGCGAGTACGCAAACGAGAGGCCAGTGACCGAGAACATGATTTCGCCGATGGTGAGGACCACGTACTGCGGGACCTGCCACCACATCGAGACGCACTGGTCCTGATGACAGCCTCCCACCGCCGACGTCTTGGCCTCGTGCAGCTCCTCGAGCTGCGTTGTCGACAGCGCGGCGCAGCAGCTCGAGTCGATCGAGGTCTGGACAAGGGCAGCGATGCCAAACGAGATGGCGCAGACAAACATACCGACGCCGATGCGGCGGAGCGGCGTAAAGTTGATTCCCATCCGGCGGACGGCTGGGTACACCACGTACTCAAAGACGGGGATAAAGACGAGGATGAAGAGCGCGTTAAGCGCCTGCATCTGGTCGGCCTTGAGATACCCATGTCCGTTCATCCGCAGCGCCATCAGCGTCCACCGCGACGACTGCTGGTCAAAGAGCGACCAGAAAATGGGCAGCGGGAGGAAGATGACAAGGACCCGGAGCGCCGCGCGGACGTCGGCCACCTTGGCCGCGCCGTGGCGGGCAACCGCCGGTGCGAGCCACCCGTGCTCAAGCGTCGAGCCGCCAGAGCCGGAGAGCTTGGCGCCAAGTGCAATGCGGACGACCGAAAAGAACATGCCAAGCACGTTGTCGCCGGGCGGGATGCGCACGTACTTGGAGATGCCGGCAAGGAAGATGCCGAGCGCCACAATCATGAGCGCGGCCGGCACGCCAAAGGCGAGCGGGTAGCAGTCCGGATGGCCAAAGCACGAGACGTCGTCGCGGAGAATGGGCGTAACAATCATCGACAAGACCGAGCCGGTGTTGATACAAAAGTAGAAGAGCGAGAAAAAGGTCTCGAGGAGGCCAGACTGGGCGTCGGAGAACTGATCGCCGCCAAACGACGAGACGCACGGCTTGATGCCGCCGGTGCCCATAGCAACCAAGAAGAGGCCGGTCATGACGCCCCACCAGTGCGGCGGATGGCCGGTAGCACCCGGAATGGCTGTAGCGGCAATGACAATGCATCCGATGCAGTACACGACCGAGAAGCGGAAGATGGTGGTGAACTTGCCCCATCGCGAGTCGGACAGCATGCCGCCGAGCAGCGGCGACATGTACGCCACGGCGATAAAGGTATGCGTCACCGCCGTCGCCCGATGTTCCGAAAACCCAATATATCCCACAAGATACACCGCCAGAATCGCCCGCAGCGCATAGTAGCAGTACCGCTCGACCAGCTCGTTGCCCAGAATGTGTGGCACCGCTGCCGGCCACCTGCCCATGATCACCGAGAGGACGAGGGGGAGGAGGGGGAGGAGGGGGAGGAGAGGGAGGAAGGGAGGAAGGGGGGGAGGACAGGGAGGAGGAGGAGGAGGAGGAGGAGGGGGTCGTGGAGTGGTGAGGAGAGACCTGGCGGTGGCCGTGGCCGTGGTTGTGGCGGGCGAAGGGGTGCCAAAAGGCTGTCTGTCATTGGACGGTGTGTGGTTTGCCCAGAGGTCGTGTTCTTGGAGAGGCCGCAATTCGGTCGGTGAGGGGGCATCGAGTCACGGACGTCACAGATGACCACAGGCCACAGGCTGTGCTACTGCCACTGCCACTGCCACTGCACCCTCCTCCACCTGCACTTACGATACTTACGATACTTACGACACTTACGACTCTCGCTCGTCTACAAACCCCACTCTCCGCACACACATACACACACATACGCAGTATGGCTAGCTCGGCTGGCGAGCGCCTCATCGACGACCACACCGAGGCAGAGGAGGCGTATGCAGAGGCGGTCGAGGCATCGGTGGTCGGCCTCGCCCAGTTCCTTGCTCAGTATCCGCTGTCAGTGGTCAAGGTGCTGGTGCAGCTCGCACCGCAGAGCAAGGATGGTGGAGGCGGGCTGATGCTCGCCGCCCAGCACACGGCAGAGTTGATGAAGCATCTGTGGGCGGTCGGTGGCCTCGCTGGTCTCTGGCACGGCCTCAGTGTCTCGCTCGGCTACGTCATGGTGTACATCAATGCCAATCAGGCCGTCCTTGCCGGTCTCAACACTCTCTTTCCCACCGATGCCGCCTGGGTCCTTGCCCACTCACGCCGCGCCTTTCTGCTGAAGGACGCGCTGCTCTCGAGCGTCTCGGGCCTCGTGGCCACCCTCATCGCCAAGCCGCTCCAGGTCGTCCGCACCCGCATGCTTGCAGCACTGCTGCCGCAAGCCCTCCCGCTGGCACTCTCGCCGGCCGCCTCCGCCGCCGCCAGCTCGGGTGTCGCTGCCGCCGCCGCCGCCACCTTTGTCCGCCGCCAGTCTCTGGCCGCGCTGGCTGCCGCCAGCCGGATCTCTGCCTCTACGGCTGCCGCCGCAATTGCCGCTGACACCGGCTCATGGCCATGTCTTGGGGCGTGGGCGACTGCCGGGACGATCGTGGCCGAGGCGGGCGCGTCGGGCCTATTCGCCGGACTCCTGCCGTCGCTGGCGGGCGTCCTTGCCCAACAGTTTGCCTATGTTGTGGCGCTTGATGCCCTCGACTCGGCATGGTCGTTTCTGGCGCCGTACTTTCGGTCGGCGCAGTGGAACGAGCTGTCTGCGCTCGAGCAGGAGACCGTGGTGGCCGGTGAGCGCTCGGCCATGGTGCGACTTGTCCACACCATCGGCCTTGTCGCCATGTACCCTTTCGAGGTCATCGCCCGGCGGCAGGCGCTCACATATTCATCACGCTCGCTCATTGCCTCTCCCGAGCTCCGCAAGCGCGACACCCTCGCTACCGCCTGGGCAACCGACGGCTTTTCGCTCCTCCACGGCTTTGTCTTTTCGCAGATGGCCGGCTGGTACTGATCCGTCACGGACCGAAGCAACCAGACACCACTATATACCACACACACACACACACGCACACGCACACGCACACGCACACACACATGATCACATGATCACATGCTTACATGCTCACCCTCGACGATTTTCACCCATATCGTCAGAATCATATCCCTCCCCTGCCCAAACCGCCCCACCGCCCCACCGCCCCGCCCCACCGGCCCGCCGCCCCCCCATTCGCGCGCGCGCCAACTCGTCCGCCACCGCCACGCCAGACCCTCCTGCACTCAACCCCTCCGCCCACCCACCCACCACCCGCCCACCCACCCACCACCATGTCCATGTCCCTCTCTATGGACTCGTCCGGAATGGACATGACCTTTGAACTCGAGGGCGGGGCGAGCATTGCCGACGCCGACCCGTCGTCTCCACCTCGCCTGGCCAACACCTCGCGGTTTGGTCTCCCAGACCTCCATACCGTCGACATCCCTGCTCTCCGTGCCGAACTCCGGGCAGGGGTGAGGGACCTCACACAACGTGCTCTCTTCCAGTCTGCAAAGTGGTACGTTCTCCTTCCCCCCTCCCTCCCCCCCCCCCTCCCCCTCGCGCCCTACTCACGCTCACCTTTGGCTCTCGCACACAGGGCCGCCGAGAACTTGCTCGGACTACCGCCTGAGGATGAGGCTGGGGAGATGTCATCGCTGGAAGCTAGTAGCGGCATGGGTCGGGCTGAGGACGAGGTCGTGCCGTCGGCAGGCGAGGCCGATGTCATTGCTATGGCCAGGGTCTACTTTGAGATGCGCGAGTATCGGCGGGTGGCCCACACGCTCCACGAGGCGCAGAGCGATCTGGGCAAGTTTATGCGGTGGTACGCCACGTATCTGGCTGGCGAGAAGCGGATGGAGGAGGATGCGCTGGAGCTTGTGGGGCCAATGGCCGAGGCGCCCGGGAGCAACGGTGAGCTCCGCAGCCTGGCTAAGGAGCTGGAGAGCGAGTATCAGGCCTCGAGCCTCGATGGCTACGGCATGTACCTGTACGGGCTTGTGCTGAAGCAGCTTGACGCGCAAGCGCGGGCACTGTCGATGCTTGTGGCGGCGGTCAACGCGCGCCCGCTGCTGTGGGCGGCATGGACCGAGATTGCAGGCCTCTGCACCGACGCGGTGATGGCGGCCGAGCTGCCGCTGCCGGACCACTGGGCCAAGACCATGTTTGTGGCGCACCTGCACCTCGAGCTGCAGCAAAACGCCGAGTCGCTCACGCTGTGGGAGGAGCTCGGCGAGCTGTTTGTCGAGTCAGACCACGTGGTGGCGCAAGCTGCGCTCGCCAACTACAACCTGCGCGAGTTTGGCGTCTCGGGCGATCTGTTCGAGGCCCTTCTCGAGCGCGACCCGTACCGCCTCGAACACATGGACACGTACTCGAACATTCTGTACGTCAAGGAGGAGGCCGCCAAGCTGTCGCGGCTAGCACACAGCGCGTCGCAGACCGAAAAGTACCGCCCGGAGACCTGCTGCATCATCGGCAACTACTACTCGCTCAAGTCGCAGCACGAAAAGGCGGTGACCTACTTCCGCCGCGCGCTTAAGCTCAACTCGCGGTTCCTCTCGGCGTGGACGCTGATGGGCCACGAATACGTCGAGATGAAGAACACGCCGGCGGCGATCGAGGCCTACCGCCGCGCGGTGGACATTTCGCCGCGCGACTACCGTGCGTGGTACGGGCTCGGCCAGACGTACGAGATCCTCTCCATGCCGTTCTATGCCCTCTACTACTACCGCAAGGCCACCACGCTGCGACCTTACGACGCTCGCATGTGGTGTGCAATGGCCAACTGCTTTGAGAACCTCGATCGTGTCCCAGAGGCCATCAAGTGCTACGAACGCGCCCAGTCAAACTCGGATCGCGACGGCATCGCCCTCTCCCGCCTCGCCGACCTCTACGACGGGCTTGGAGACTCTGCCAAGGCCGCGTTCTACTTTGAGCGGAACCTCGCCCGCCTCGAGAAGGAAGGCGCCGCCGGGCCGGCCATGGTCAAGGCCCTCATCTACCTCGCCGTCTACTACAAGAACACCGGCGATTTTGCCCAGGCCGAGCTCTTCTGCTCGCGGCTGCATGACTTTGGCGGTCGCGAGAAGGAAGAGGCCAAGGCCCTGCTCCGCGAGATCCGCGCCGCGCACCGCCCGCTCATCCCATCCACGCCCAACACCTCGAACCCGTGAGTTTGGGACACGGGCTAACCAATAACAGTTGAGACAACGTGACGCAGCCACGCAGCCGCCCAGCCCAACAGCCCAACACATCCGCCCAACCGCTTCCCCACCCGACGATTGCCACGTCAGGCAGTCGGGACACAGGGAGAGGCAATCCGGCAATCGGGCAATCGGGACATCGGGCAATCAGGCAGTCAACTGTGGCCCATCGCCCGTCGCCCGCCCGTCGCCCCCATTCGCCAGACGGCCGTTGGCGCCGAATACCCATCACAGCCGCAGCTCCCCCACCCGACGACCCGCCGCCCCGCCTCGGCCACGCGCCAAGCGCCACCACCTCACCACCACTACCACCACCACCGCCACACATACCCACACACATACACATACACATACCCAGGCACAGAACCCAGCATGGAGGAGATTGCCGAGGCGTACACGCGGCCGCGGCGCGACTTTGGACGGCCGTGCAATTTTTCGTTGCGCGAAGCGGCGCTGCTGGTGGACACGTCGACGGGAAGCCGGATCGAGATCCGGCCCGAGGCCGAGCTTGAGGAGGAGTATGTTGTTCGAAACCCAGTGGAGCGTGCTGTTGAGCGGCGGGATGTCATGTCTGTCCACGAGGTGAACACTGAGCACATCCAGACCGAGTCGCGCGGTGTGCTGCATGTCGAGGGCGGTTGGCCCAAGGACGTCAACTACATGGAGGCCGGCTCTAAGGAGCGGTACAAGCGCAAGGTGGAGAAGGACGACGACTTTGTGTACCGAGTCAAGGCGCTCGGCGAGCAGGTCGAGGTGGCCATCATGGAGAACAACGCCATCGACATCTACGAGAACTACTTTGTGGGCGAGGAGGTGGACCACTCGGGCGAGCCGCCGTCAGCCAAGACGCTCACTGTCTTTCGCGACCCGGCCGAGCTGAAGCGGACAGCGGCAGACGTGGCGTGGCAAGGCGACAACTCGTCCAAGATGGCGATTGCGTACTGTGAGCTCCAGTTCCAGGGTATGGTCGAGGGCACCTCCATGTCGTCGTACGTGTGGGACGTAGAGAACCCCACGGCGCCCGAGCTGGAAATTGTGCCGTCGTCGCCGCTCTGGTGCCTCGAGTACAACCCCAAGGACCCGCACATTCTGCTCGGCGGCTCGCAGAATGGACTCATTGCGTTCTGGGACACGCGCAAGGGCGCGTCGGCCGCCAACTCGACGTCGTCGGTCGAGCGCTCGCACCGCGACCCGGTGTACTCAGCGCGCTGGATCCAGTCCAAGTCGGCGTCCGAGTGCTTCTCCTGCTCGACCGACGGCATGGTCCACTGGTGGGACATCCGCAAGCTCGGCGAACCGCTCGACTCGCTCCGGCTCCGCATCCCCAAGGGCGATGGCACTATTCTCGGCGGCGTCGTTCTCGACTACGACTTTTCCATGCCCACCAAGTACATGGTCGGAACCGAGCAGGGCGTCATCCTCAACTGCAACAAGAAGGCGCGCAATCCGAATGACAAGATCCTCCGCACCTTTAACGGCCACCACGGGCCCATCTATGCTCTCCAGCGCAACCCGTTCTTCCCCAAGTTCTTCCTCTCGGTCGGCGACTGGTCAGCCCGCATTTGGAACGAGGACACGGCGTCGTCGATCATCACCACCAAGTACCACATGTCGTACCTGACCAACGCCGCCTGGTCGCCCACACGTGCCGGCGTCTTCCTCACCGCCAAGATGGACGGCACCGTCGACATCTGGGACTACCTGCACAAGCAAAACGACCCTACCCTCTCGCTGCAGGTCTCCGACTACGATATTCGCGCCCTCGACTTTCACGGCTCGGGCCGCTTTGTCGCCGTCGGCGACGGCGAGGGCACCACCACTCTGCTCCAGCTCTCGCCGGGCCTCTCCGAGATGCAGAACCAGGAGCGCCAGACCATCGGCGCCATGTTTGAGCGCGAGCAGAAGCGCGAAAAAATGCTCGAGACCCGCGCCCGCGAGCTCAAGAACCAGTCCAAGATCCAGGCCGAGATGGTCTCGTCGCAGCTCGACGACATCGCAGAAGTCTCTGAGGAGCAGCTCCGCCAGGCCGAGCGCGCCTTTTACGACGCCGTCCGCCAGGCCGAAGAGGAGCAGAAGGCGCTTGGCGGCGGCGAGTCGTCGGTCCAGGAGTACTAAACGCTTGTCCACCCTTTCTCGCTTTGCCCATCCTCGGTGGCGCGTACCCTCGCAAGTCGCGCTGCACTGGCCGCACGTCGGACATGTCGGTCGGTCCACCACATCGCGGTAGCGTGGACGCGTGCGAACGATCATTTGTTGGTTCTTCGTTCGTTTGCTCGTTCGCTCGTTCATTCGTTCGTTCGTTCGCTCGTTCGTTGGCCCACCCAACGGCTAGCCAGCCACCACCCCCCTCCCCCCTACACCCCACACCCCACATACCCACACACACACACACACACACACACACGCACCCGACCAACGTCAGGCGCCACCCACTCGACTGCCTTTACAGGAGGTATGTCGCGCAGCTATACCACATCCTCACTGGCGCGCGACCTGGCCCGGCTCTCTCCCGTGGAGCTTCGCCAGCTGCTGGTCGACGCCTGCGCCGCAGACTCGGTCCTCCGTGCCGAGGTCACCCGTTCGGTGGCGGCTCTGCTCTCGGCCAAGTCGCGGACCTCGGGCGGCACAAGCCCGGTCAAGCATGTTCAGCCCGACGATTCGCCGCTGGACGACCCGCGCATGTCCCGCCGCCCGCCGTCGGCGGCTGCCTCGCCCGCTGGCCGCCGTCGTCCACCCTCTGCTGCATCGGCCGCCTCGCCGTCCTCGCGCCCGCGATCGAGGGCGTCGCGGACAAAGTCGCGCAAGACTGGCTCGCCTGAGCGCGGTTCGCCCAAACGGCGCGGCGGCCTGTTTGACAGGCTCCCGCCCAAGGCTCTCCGCGTCCGCGCCTTCCGCAACGGCTACGACAATGACAAGGACGGCGTGTCGATCGCCGCCAAGTCGCTCGACCAGCTGCTAACGCTCGCCACGGCCAAGCTCAACCTCAACTCGGCCGCTCGCAGAATTTTCCGCGCCTCGGGTGTCGAAGTCAAGGATATGCCTGCTCCAGCGCCCGCCGCCGACGCCGACTCTGACGCTGAGACCAGCAGCCCAGCTGAGAGCCGCAGCTATGCCACCTTTAGCGACCTCGCCGCCGACGAGCCGGTCTTTGTCTCGATGGGCGAAGCATGGGTTGATCCCAAGATGCGGGGTATCCGCCGAACGGTGGTCTCGACCTCGGGCGTCGGCTCGGAGACTTCGCCATCGAAGCGGTGGGACCGGTTTACTCCGCCGGCCAAGACCTCGGTTGTGGCCTTTAAGAACGGGAGCCACGAGGACTTTGAGGGCGTCCGCATTCCAGGCGCTTCGGTTGATGAGCTCCTCATCTCGGCAACCGCCAAGCTCCCACTCACTACCGCAGGCCGCGCGCTCTACCTCGCCGACGGCTCGCGGGTTGTCGACTCGCTGCCGCCGGGCACGCCTGCTTACGCCTCGCCGTCCCGCGGTCGCGCCTCGGTTACCGCGCTCTCCGGCTCTGGCTCTGACTCTGGCGAGCAGATTCCTGATGCGAGCGACGACGACGCACACGCAGACGGGGCCAGCGGGTCGGTGGCATCGCCAACGCGGCGGACCCACAAGAAAGGCCGCGAGCCGCTTGTCCTCTTCTCAGAGCTCGAGTCTGGAACTCACGTGTTTGTTTCGTGTGGCGAGCCGTTCCGGGTGCCTGGCGATCTCAAGCCCATCATCTCACTCATCCGCCCGCTGCCAGCCGACTCGCGGCTCCTGCCGCGGCCGGCCAAGTACTTTCAAGTCCTGCCAAACGGCAAGCTGCCGAGCAAGTTCCACGCGCCGCGGATCTCGGGCTTTTCGCTCGAGGAGCTCCTTGCCGCCGCAACCTTCCGGCTCGGCTTTCCGACTCATGCCTCTGCGCTCTTCACCGAGGACGGCGCCGTCGTCGTCGAGACTCCGCCGGAGCACCTACTTCGTCTCGAACGACAGGAGCAGGCCGCCATGGCCAAGGTTCGCAAGTCGATGGCCGATGCCGCCTCGGCCGCCAACCAAGACGCAGCGTCGGATGGAGGCGCGAGCAAGCGCAAGAGCAAGCGCAAGAGCAAGAGCAAGCGCAAGCGCAAGAGCAAGAACAAGAAAAAGTCGTCGCACTCGGCTTCCGGCTCGAGCTCCTCCAACTCGGGCTCAGGCTCAGGTTCAGGTTCCAGTTCGGGCTCGGGCTCGGGCTCAGGCTCAGGCCCCAGTTCGGGCTCGGGCTCGGGTTCAGGTTCAGACTCGGGCTCGAACTCGCACTCGGATACCGGCGGCAGCGACAACGGTAGCACTGCCGGCGACGCCGGCCCTGTTGCGTTTGAGGACTTTGATGTGGGCGAGGTCCGCCGGCGGTACGTACTGCTCAAGGAACTGCAGTCCGGGACCATGCTTTGGGCATCGCGGGGCGAGCCGTGGCTCCGACCCGGCTCGCGCAAGCCACTGACCAAGCGGATCCGTCCGCTGCCGGAGGACTCGCCGCTCATTCCTAAGACTAAGAAACGGCTGATTGTGCTGATGAACGGCGAGAACCTGCTGCGGAAGGGCAAGCGCATCTGCGGCAACACGGTCCAGGATATCCTGCACCAGTGCCACGAGCCGCTCGGCATTGCCGGTCAGCCGAAGCTCCTGTTTCTCGGCGATGGCAAGATTGTGGTTGACGAGTACGACGAGAAGAACCCCGGCCGCATCCCGCGTCCGCCCAAGTCGGTCAACCCGATCGCCGAAGCAAAGAAGCAGCTCCGCGATGCCGAGCCGATCACGCCTGTCCGCCTCCAGCAGTCGTCGCAGTACGGGCGCGGCGTGCTTGCCGACGCCTCGTGGCGCGGTCAGCCGCATCTTCGGATCGGAAACTCGCTGCTTCACGCTGCACCGCCGCTCAACTTTGGCATTGTTCGCGGTGGCCGTGAGCGTTGTGTCAAGCTCGCTGAGCTGGGCGACAAGGCCCTAGTCTGGGTCTCGTGCGGCGAGTCGTTCAAGTCGCTCGTTCCCTCGCAGGACAAGTACAACCCGCATCCCAACGTGCCGACCATCCGACCGGACTCGCGCCTGTTGACTCGCAAGCGGACGCGGGTCTTTGCCTACAAGAACGGCTGGTTCCACAAGGGAACCGGCCACGCCGTTGTCGGTGCCACCCTCGATGACCTCCTGAACGAGTGCACCACCGCCCTCTCGATGATCCTACCCGCCACCATCCTCTACACGGAGGACGGCGAGCGCATCACCGACATCACCAAGCTCGAGAAGGACCAGATCGTCTTTGCTGCGCACACCCCGCCGTTCCGCCGCACCGACGAGCCGCTCGTCACCAACCCGGGCAAGTAAAGCCTTGGCATCCAGGGCGCGCGTCGTCAAGCCTTCAGCTTGTCCGCCACTCGCTCCCATGCCGCCGCTAGCGTCCGCGATGCTGGCGAGAGCAGCGTCAGGCTCAGCAGCGGAAGAAAGGTCGAGCCGTCGGCCGACGATCGGGGCGCTGCCGCGAGGAGCCGCGCAACCTCATCGATGCTCTGGTCGCCCACAAGCTCCTGAACTGCCATATCGACCCGTGCAAGGAGCTTCTGGAGGAGTGGTGCGAGGCGCGGCGTGGTCCACGCGCCGGCGAGTGCAGCTAGTGTCTGCGCGGCGGTGCCGACATCGCAGGCCGCCACTGCAGCCACGATTGCATCGCCAACCACTTCCGCCGTGATGACCACCACTTTGGGGTGCTTGCGGACGCGGACACGCCGGACCTTCTTGACTTTGACCCGAATGGTACGCTTGCCAGACCGCGGCTGCACAGATGGAGCCGCCCTCGCCACGCTCGGCGTGGTCGGGCCTGGCGGCGCGTCGGCGAGCGACGCCACAAACCGCAGAATGGGTGGGAGGAGATCGTGCCGCTGTGCGCCAAGGACAGCCTCTAGCACGTTGGCGAACGAGTCAAGCTGGAGTTCGTCTGGGCTAGCGTCGAGCAAAACAATAAGGAGGTTGACGCCCGAGTCGAGGTCGCCGAGTGCCAGTGCGCGCGCCACGAGCTCTGCCGGCTCGCCAAAAACCGAGAACATCCACGGCCAGAACGAGATGTCCGACTTGCGGACAACGCCGACGGCAGCAGCCAAAAAGACCTCCTCGCCGAGGTACTCGACAAATGCCATCGAAGACTCGAGCAGGTCGTTGGCTTCTGACGCGGTGGCGGCGTGGAGGACTCGCTCGGCGAGGCCGGTCACACCAGCCGAAACTTGGCTGGCTGTGGCAACACTGCGCGCAAAGGCAAGGAGGGTCGGAAGATCGCTTCCACGCGCAAGGCAGTGCAGAATGTAGTGCGCAACAACTGTGTGACTCCGCAGCGCCCGCTCATAGCCGTCTGATCCGGCCGACGAGAAAAGCGTCGGGTCAAAAGCAGCGATGGTTCCCGAGGCCGCGTCGAGCGCGAGCGTCGGCGCATACCGTGAGCTCCACAGGCTCTGCTCCGGTCCGCTACGAGCAAGGTCGGCCATCCACATCGAAAGGGCCGGCGCGCGTCCAAAAGCAGAGTGTGCCGTGTTGAGCGCAAGGCCGGAGACTCCGCGCGGAGAGGTAGTGAGCACCACCAGGCCAAGGTCCGCCGGCGCCGGCGCGGCCACAAAAGTGCCGACATCGGATGCGATCCAGACCGGTGCCGACGCTGCGCACCGTGCCGTGTCAAGCGTGACGAGCCCAAGCCGCCCGCGATGGACAAAGAGCAGAGCCGCAGCGTCGTCTCGGTCTGGAAGCAGGTGAAGCGAGAGTGCGGGTGACGCAGCAACAAGCGAGCCGGTGCCCGCCTCACCAAGCTCGATACGAGACAGAGCAAGGTACGGTGAGTCGCTCGGTGGCGAGGCACGGACCAGCAGCCGCAGCGAGCCGCTGGCGTCAAGAACAGCAAGCAGGCCGCCCCCGGGCGAGGCAGCGAGGCGGGCGATGCGGGTCGGGAAGAGAAGCGGCGCCGGAATTGGGGTCGGAACAGCCAGCGGGCTGGTGAGCGAGAATGGAACAACCAAATACGATGCGGCGGCGCGTGAGTAGGCAGCAACAGCAAACCGCGAGTCGTCGAGCCAGACAACGGCGATGACAGCCAGATCGCGCTCAGTCGCTCGCGAGCCAATGAGGTGCCACTTTGCGGTGCGGACATCGTAGACGGTAAAGCCGGCACCAGCCCAGACAACGCCATGGAGCGCTGACGGCGACCAGGCCCATCCGACAACCGGCGCGTTGTAGTCCTCGAGATAAGTGGGCGGATATGCGACGCAAGGGTTGAGGAGCAGCGCCGACCGCGGGCCGACGTCTTCTTCGAGCGCCTCCTCGACAAAAGCCTTGTACACCACGAGACCAGACTCGGAGACAAGAGTGAGGGCGCGCTCGCGGACGTTGCTTTGCATTAGATCGTACTTGTGAAGCTCGGCGGGCGAGGCAGCGAGGAGAGCAAAGCCGCGGGCAAACCAGCCGATGCTTGCAGTGTCCGGGGCGAGTGCAGCTGTGCGCGCATCGATGCGGGCCGGCGCTGCCGACGCGTACGACCAGGTGAGCAGAGCACGGGTGTGGTCGGAGAGGGTGACTGTGATGCCGACAGCATCGCCGCGTGGTGCAGCGACCACAGCACCGCTCACCACCACCGCAGCTGCAGGGTCGTCGAGGTCAAGGGCGGCAACAAGATCGATAGACGCCAGATGGCGGAGCAAGAGGCCCGCAGAGCTGCGGCGACGGGTGGCAGCAAAAACGCTCAGTGCGCCTGATGCCGTGAGGACGACGACCGCGCCATGGCGCGGAAGCAGTGCGCCGGCCACGGCGTCGGTCCCGGGTATGCTCGCGGTCTCTACACCAGTAGACGCCATGTCGTAGCGGACAACGCGTGCCGAGCCGTAGCTTGTCACCGCCAGCACCCAGAGCGCGTCACGGTCATCGCCATCGTCGGCAGCAGCAAGCGCAGTGATTGGCGCGTCGAGCTCGACGACCACGGCTGGCGCGTCGGGATCGCCCTCGAGCAGCTCCCACGGCGTGCAGACAGCTGTCGAGCCTGCTGCAGCAACCACTCGGTGGCGGGTAGCGGCCAAGAGCGGTGCGCCGGGGCCCAGATCGGCGCCGTGCGTCTCCGTGATGGCGAGGGCGGCCGGCCCGGCCGATGCGAGTCGGCAGAGCGCTAGGCGAGGAGGATGGGCATGGACAAAGGCCAGATGTGACCCAGACCAATCGGCAGCCATGGCAGAGAGTGGCGGGAGGGTGTCCGGAGGCGCAGCAGCCTTTGCCACACATGCCTCTGGCTGTGGCCGTGAGAGCCACTGGACGAGCGAGCCATCAGCGTGAGCCACAAAGCCCGCCGAGGCCGAGAGGGTAGTACAAGTGGCAACCACAGGCGAGGTGTTGCTGCTGCGGAGGATCAGTCGTGTCCCTGGTGTTGCCCGTGGGACGTATGTCCACATGGCAAGCGAGCCTGGCGGAGAGTGAGGTGGCGCAAGGTGGTGGTGGCGCGAGTGGTACGACGGTCATTGGCTACTGATGATGATGATGATGATGGTGATGGTGATGGTGATGGTGATGAGAGTGACGAAGACACAGACGACCGATAGTGGTGTGCCACCCAGAGTATAAGCTGAGAGATGGTGGAAGGGGAAGATGGACAAGCGATGTTATTTGAGGGGTGTGGGGGAGTGGAAGAGGGGTGGGGGGGGGGGGGGGGGGGAGGGGAGGGCCGGGTCAGACCGGGTCG